>NW_023339729.1:217837-221553 GCF_004916995.1 Morone saxatilis
CGTCTATTAGGGACCCTGCTTTTATTGGAAGTTTTACAGTAATCATTAATCACACCGTTCAGGATGACTGCTTTTTAAAACATTGCGCTGATTATCTTTACCTTTGAAATGCGATGGAAGGGTTTGTCTTCAGAGGAGGTGGGAAGAGGCGGCGCCAGAGGCTGATGATCGTCAGGTCCTGAAAAATAACAGAATACTGAGGTTGTCCTGCCTTCTGAAGGTATGGGATTTTGGATTACCAATTTAGCACGACAACAGTCTAAGAAATCCTTTCTTAGTTTCTAAATGAGCTCTTATGTAGGTTCCTCGGACAGTCACATCGTGCCATCTGTTTCCTGATCTTGAATGCTCTGTTCTTATGTACAAATGTCATCTGATTTGCAGTCTGTCACCAGGAGGAAAATGTAGTGAATGTAGTATTATACAGTACAAAACACAACAAACTAGCATACATACAAGCATCAGTGTACAGCAGCAGAAAGGGAACCAAAGGCTTAAAGTTCCCCAAAAGTACTTAATCTCCAGCTTTCTATCGGTGCGATACTCTAACAGAGATATGTCTGGATAAAGTTCTGGTTCACATCGTAACATCTACTCACAGGTCTTCGAGTCTGAGCTGATATTTGTCTGGACTGGAGCTGGCCCCTTGCCGCAATGGATTAGCTTGCTTGTCTCTGGGATCCTGTTTGCAATTCCGACTGATTTTACTTTCCTTATACATTAAACCAAGTCAGCTTGGTCACAGGTTAGAGACCAGAGGAATAACAGCTCCTTTGCTCCATACTGAATTCCAATGCAAAAATAAAACATATCGTATAAAGCTGAAGCACATACCCAAACAAAAAAGGTCACATGTGGCTAGAAATTATGGTGTCGCACAACCTTTTCCAGCAATGCCAGTTGTACTGCTAATGAAAAGACAAGTGGAAAGTTGAAGATCTTGCTGATTGTCATTCTAGCACAAAGTCAAGGAAGGGACCATGCTCCTTTATCTGGTTTTCTGAGGTTAAACATTTCTAATCTAAAGAAGTCTGATACCATTGTTTCCTTCCTAATACCAATTTCGAGTACAGATGTTTGTTATAAAATATATATATATTATTATTTCTTAACAAGCATATACTACTAAGACTGTATGGTTGCTATCATTGCTGTATGGCCTGCCTTGGGTGAAACCCTTTGTCAGAGTCAGAATAGGCCGGGTCATGACTTCGCTATCCTGGGGAAAAAAGCAAAGACAAGCGGGACACTGGCTGGGAAGTAGCAAGGTCTCATATCAGATCAGTGGGAATCGAGGTTCCAAATTGTCCAATCCGTAGACCTCCAAGCTTATCAGTTCCTTTTACCAATGCCAGCATGTTTTTCTCACAGTTGCACATTGCAAAACAATGACGTCAAACTCATGAGTCTACTCTGCTGGAATAGTTGCAACACGGAGCCATGGCAGAGAGGAGGAAACAGAAGAAAGCCTGGCTTCATCTCACAAAGAAACTCTACCTACCATACCTCTACCCTGTGTTACACACTGAGTTCAGACTCTGAGATAATAATACAGTTGCGTCGACAATGAAAACCTGTTTTTGTTTCCATATGGAAAATTTATCAATCAATACCCAATACCCAATTTTAGGCAGTATCGGAGGAATATTCATTACTTGTATTGATATTGGACCAACTCTGATCAGCTTAGACACACCTTGGCAATCACCAAGAGTCAACAATTTGTTTTCTGCAACTTTCAGGAATATTTTTCATCTATTTGGCAGCCATGGCTCTTTAAGGCCCAAATTTGCACATACACATATCTTTTTATAACATATAAATCTACATCCGGGCCAGGTGTGTTGCTTTGCAAAAGGCACAATTGTTATGCTCAACTGCCCCACTGTAGTAAGAGCTCAGCAGCCGGGTTGTGTGGATAGAGAACTACCTGTGAGGCTGGATACACTTGAGGGACATTAGAACGCAGCCTTTTTGTTTAACTGACACACATCCAGTCTGTTCCACACCAGGAACACAACTCTGACAAACTTTCCCTCCAGTGTAACCCTGATTAAGGCCATACGGTGCACTGACACGTGATATTGCCTGTTTGATGTTGAGGTCCACATTAGTGCAGGAGCCATTAAAGGACAGTGGTGTGTGTGTGTGGGTGTGTGTGTGTGCGTGCGTGTGTGCGTGCGTGTGCGCTCAGTTATGACAGCAGAGCTGCAGAAGTTAGAGCAGTGTGGACACTTGAAGCTATCGTCTGCACTCATATCGATCAGCTCATCAATAAGCATATGACTGACAGTCTGTCTGTCTGTCTGTATGATGTATGTGGGTCTGTCAGGATGTTTTCTGCCACGCAGCAGCCCTGCCTCCTGCCTCCTGCCTCCTGCATCTGTTTACCTTCGGGTGGCCTAAAATGAACGGCGTGCATTTCCTCCCGCTGACTCCGTCTCCTCATCTTCCTCTCGTAGCTCCGCATCTTCACGTCCATTTCTCGCACTTTCTGCCGCAGGACGTCGTTCTCCTTCTCGCTCTTCTGCCGCTCCTGCTCCATCTGGGAGCGCAGCGCCGCGTAGCCATCGTCCACCAGCTTGCAGATCTCCGCCACCGCCGAATTAGCCAATATCTCTATAATCGAGGCGATTTGCGTTTGAAAGCCAACACAGTCCGCCATCATCGCCAGGTCTGTCTGTCGGTTCCTGCGCGGACAGATGCGCGCGGCGGACGGCTGCGGCTGCTGCGGCGCGCGGGCGTGAGCGGATCCACACACCGATGTGTGTGCGGTGACATGCAACAAGCTCCAGGTGTCTAACGCACACAGTCTGCCCTCTCTGATGTGCTCAATAATGTTTTGGCTCCTTGAGGTGCGAGAGTCGCCTTCTGATGACGTCAGTTTGTTGTTCAGCATCAGTTCACAGGCAGCAGACAGACAGGAGGCTGTACACTCCTCCGATGAAGTGGATCCAGACAGTAGTTCAACATTAAACGGGTCACACACCAGGAACCCAGATCCAGAAACACAGTAAACCTGCTGCTGTAGTGTTTAGTTTTGGAATAATATTGGCCAATGTGATGGGAGAAAAGGATTCTGTAAGTCATTCTAATGAGAAAATATTGACAAAGTTTCTCAATATTTTGGGATGCTAAGTCATTATTTTGAGATAGTAAGTATTTAGAGAATCTTTCCCCTGTCACATTAGTGGGAATGGGCCTCCATCGTATACTGTTTATTGGTATAGACACTGCCAATTCCCTACAGATGTTTCAAAGTCTCCATGACAACGTAGTACACGTGTTATCCTGTTGATTCGGTTTCTAAGGTACCCCCAGACTTGTATTAAGACTAGAGCTTTTAAGGGGACCTAAAAATCAGGCCCCACCTGAAGCCGAAGAAATTCTGTGCAAGGCTGAACCATGGAAGCAGTTTGGAATTTCTCCTTAAAATAAATCATTTAAATAGCTAAAGTAAACTACATTGTGCATATTACAGTGCAAAACAAATAAATAACAAATTCATTCATTCCAGTTGCATGCATTATTAATTAAATATATGGAACAATAATGTGTCTCATTTGTTCTTCCCCCACATAAAAGTAGAATTTCCTAATTAAAATCCTTAAAAAGTCATTTACTCGGTGTACCTCGAAATCCCACAATCTCTGAATATGCAAATGTTCATTTCTAAAGTTTTCCTGCTGGACACAAGATGTCTCCTACTTCACTGT
>NW_023339729.1:221653-232004 GCF_004916995.1 Morone saxatilis
TTTTTTGGCAGCTGTGAGGCCGCTCAGCAACAGTTTGCGCTGTTTCTCACTTATATGCAGTTGAGAATCATCGTTAAGAAGAAGTAAGATTGGATCTAATGCTGTTTTTTTTATTGTAAACACGAAGGTGTATAAATGACAACAGCACAGGATGACATTCAGTCTGATAAACACTTTCTGACAGACAATAGAGTGAGCCCTACTGACTTCATATGCACATGACGACATGTCTGCCTCACTTCAGCCCCCTCTGTTTCTTTCTCTGTGTTCACTTGCTGATGTGAACGCTCTGGTGGCGGACCAGGTTTCCCAGCACGGAGAAGCTTTTGCCGCACTTGGTGCAGCTGTAGGGTCTCTCTCCGGTGTGCACGGCCTGGTGCACCTTGAGGCTGCAGGCCTGCGAGAAACGCTTCCCGCACAGGCCGCAGCTGTAGCGCTTCTCCCCCGTATGGACGCTCATGTGTCTCTTGATGTGGCTAGACTGGGAGAAGCGCTTGCCACACTGAGCGCAGCTGAAAGGTTTCTCCCCGGTGTGCACCCGCTGGTGGGTTTTCAGCTGGTGCGGGTGGATGAAGGGCTTCTTGCAGAGGTGGCAGTGGTAGATCCTCTCCCCGGCGTGGCAGCGCTGGTGCACCGCCAGGTCCCTGGAGGTGGAGAAGTGCCGGCCGCACTGCTGGCAGCTCCTACAGTCAGAGGAGGCGCTGCTGAAGGCGGTTAGAGAGTCCGACGCCGAAGAGCTCCCGAAGCTGCTCCCACTGCTCAGGAAAGGAAAAGACGAGGATGATAGCGGCTCCTCTACGCCTGTGACTCCGTCCGCAGAGTGTCTAAGGGAAGCTGTCAGGGACCTGGCCACCTCTGGGGAGGAGAACAGGTCATCGAAGGAGGAAGAGTCCAGGCTGCTGGTGTCCAGATCTGCTGGTCCACTCTCTGTGTGCTGACTGTTAGAGTTACTCACACACTCTGTTCCAGCGACTAAAGGATTATGGGTCCTGAGTGCTTCAGACCAGGAAGGTTCCGTCTCCGGTTTGACTTTTGTTGCCTCTCCCCTCCAGTCTGCCACAGCACCGCACAAACCCTTCACTCCTGCTGTCAGTGACAGCTCTGAATCCAGGGTCTTGATCATTGGAGTCTCCACATCGGGATCAGACAGAGAGTTACTGGCATCCACAACCTGTCTTTCGCCTCCTATGATCGAGTCCATCATTTCCCCAGCTCTGTTTGGACCAGAACCCCTCTGGTCTGCTGGATGAGAGTACCGACCCTCCGCCACTCCCTCGTTCTCATCCTGCTGCTGAGCTTCAGGTCTGTCAAAGTCCTGTTTTTCATCCTGACCCGACGTGCTGACTCTGGGGGTCTCTGCTTCAGCACTCAGAGGGCGGTCGCCCTCAGCAGCAAGGGAGAGAGACGGACGTCCAACTGAAGAATGTACAGAGAGAAGACAGATTTTTATTGAACCATGGGTGGTCATGGTGTGTTTCTTCAAACATTAGTATAGTAGCACACAACTCTGTGCTTTGTAAAGATATAGAGGAGTCATGTTGGGCTTTGTTCAGCTCTCAGTACGTTTCTAGCTTCCTAATTTCGCTGATTCATAATAAAAGCATTTAAATAATAACTTCATACTCATGCCAGAGATCTTACCAGGTCTGACTCTGGGGCAGCAGACTGGCAGCACATAAAGTGCATGTTTGAAAGAGGCTGTAGTGAGCTGTATGTAAATTCTGTCTCTCTTTTTGGTGTTTGGCATTCATACATACTGCTGCTGTTAGGAACTGTCTGACGGTCTTCCAGCACACTGCAGCCTGGCAGCTCCTCCTCCAGCCGTTCCTTCTTTATCAGCACCACCAGCTCCGGCTCCAACAGCTGACAGACAGAAAACATTCATGTAAAGTTATTACTGCTGCCAAGCTACAAATCTGATACGTACTGGCTAAGTAATGAGCAGCCGAGACTGTTGCTGATGCTTTCCGTCTGTTTTTCATTCATTAAATCACACGCACACTTCTTTCAATGCCCCTTTGACGTAATCTTAATACAATCTATGATATGATAATAATCTTTACTTCCTCTGGTTACACGTGAGCATGGATTTCTCACCTTTGTCAGTTGTATGATATGCTAAGGTGGGAGAGGAGAAGAGAAGCTGACTGTTGCAGTGACAGCAGCACTGACCTGTGACCGCTGAGCGTTCTCCAGAGTGACTTTTTTTTTGCTGATGACAAGACCGTCTTCTCCTAAGTGAAGATCTGTTCAAAGTAAAATCACTGGAGTTTGTTAGAATATGTTCTGTGTTCCACAGTTTGCCATGTAGGACTGTCATTGGGTTTTCCAGAACAGTTTTTACCAGGGTTGTCCATGCTGTCTCTGTTCAGTCTGGGTAACCCCTCGCTACTCTACCCCTTCTGCAGAACACACAGAGCACTTTCTATCTTTAAATGTATTCATTAGATATAAAATAATATGAGAATAATAATGAATAATGTATAAATACATCACATGAGGAGTATAGTTCTGGCTTCTGATTGTCATGCTTTACGTTCATAGTACTTCTATCTATCTTCAAGCCTCCAACCCAAAGCATCTTTCTTGGCTCTGATTGGTTGTTTTTGTTCAGGCCCGGTGGATTCTAACAAATGCCGTTAGCAGCACTGGGAGGAGCCAGAGGACCTACTGCAGCTTTAAGTAAATATGTCATCATAACAATAAAAAGTTCTCTTAACATCAAACTGTGCATCATCATGCAGAGTCAGCAGTTAGTCTGCAGTAAGAACCTATAACGTTATGCTGTTAAAATGTCATATTTTTGAGTGGACCCTGGTGGGTTAAAAGCTGGCGGAGCGGGCTAACCTTTCCTGGCACAGGTCACCACCAGAGGCGGGGGGGTGGGCTCTCTGTGGGGCTGCTCTCCTGAACGGACCTCCAGCAGCCGCAGTCTGCTCTTCAGGACCTGGTTCTCCCTCTGGCTGCGGGATATCTCCAGCCTCAGGGTGGCGAAGCCGTAGTCCACGAGCTGACAGATCTCAGCCACCGCCGCGTTAGCTAGGACCTCCATGATGGACGCCAGCTGAGAGTGGAAATCCACATAACTCTCCATCCTGTTCTAACGGTGCGGTGCGGCCTCACCTCGACGGTTCTCCCAACAGAATTAAAGTTAGTCCAATCGTTTGTTGGAAATTAAAGCAACCTTATGTGGCCCCACCGGAGACCCGTGAGAGCAGACAGTAAGTCATTCTGCGCAACGACTGCCGTTCTAATAACGGTTCTTCTCAATGAAAACGCTGTTTGTTTACTTCCGGGTGTGGCGCAAGGTCGTTTCTTCTTCTACCGTAATTACCAGAGTAAAGACGGATTTTCAAATTTAAATAAAATCAAAATAAATAAACTAAATCCAGAAATTAGCTGTTTTCCAGCTGTCATTTATAAATATATTATAGACATTTTTTTCCCTGCTTTTTATTTTCAAAACAAAAACATGTGAAACGTCTTGTTTCCCGATTTTCGTTTCCTAATTTCAAAACGAAAATAAGTCCATGAGTCCTGTGAATTACACATCCACTCACCAAAAAGAATGTCTTGTTTACGGTTCTTTTCCAAAATGTATTTGGAAAATAGTGATCCTAAAAGTATTGCATTCATTTAATAACAATTAAATGTTTGTGTCATTTTCTCAGTGTAGAATGGAAACTTTGCCCAGGCTGCTAAGACATGACCCTAACCCTAATTACTGGCTGTAGAATGAGAGTTCTTGTAAAATTATTATTTGAATCATATTTTATTTGATAATGTTTTCTGAGTTTGCTTTCACTATTTGATTTTAGCAGTACTGCCTGACAGCAGATGCTGATACTGAATGGACATCTGGAAATCAAAACTACTTGTCTTGAGTGTCTTCAGTGTCTTGACTTAAAGATGTTTTCTGATTGTTTTTGCAAGAGTTTTGTGCAAAAGGAAGTACATGCCTGTCCCATATAGATTGTTTCTGCACTCAGTCCTTGAAGGGCAAGTCCAAGTCAAGTTGCCAGTCCTAATTTTGATCACCGGAGTCTCGAGGGAACAGCCCCAAACCTGGCCGCAGTGGGTCTGGGTTGGCCCTGTTACTGGTCAGTATTAGGTCTGTGTGACGATGATGAGAGGTGGATGAGGAATGGTTGAAGTGCAAGCTGACATCCAAGTTGTCACGACTCCTGTTGGACCAACACTTCCAGTACCCCTCTGCTGCCCAAACAACATGGACAGTGTGGACAGTTTGACACTGAAGTTTTCTAGCTTTACCCAGATTTTTTTTTTTCCTTTTCCAACTTGAATTTAAATGTTAAACTGCATCATACCAATATTTTTATATTAACAATGGGTCACATAACTGCAGCTTTACAGAGCTTCATTGTTTCCATCCTGCTATTTTCAGTGAAAAAGCTCTGATTAACCCTGTGTACGCTGCCTGATCAGCAGCAACCAGCACACAGTCACAGTTAGCTGGTGAACATAATGGAGCAGCTGAAGATCCAGATATTTTTTCAGGAGGCCGAAACAAGAACTAAAATACAATGACTACTGGACTTACATTCATCAGGTGGACACAAACACAACTCCAACGAATGCTAAAGTTGCTCTGTGTTAGCTGGATGTGGAAATACGCAACTGTTTGCTAACATGTTAGCTTAAATGCTGATGATGTCGTATTCACAAGTTTGTTTCTGCTGCCCCCAAGTAGACAAACAGCAGTTAATGCTGCTTTAACATTGCATTTGTATTTTCTTTCTATTTCATGTTTTTTCCATTTGACTTTCCAAATGACCATTTTATTATATTCATTATTAGGGTTGCTATGGTATGACATTTTCACAGTCTCAGTAAATATCAGTTTCACAGTTTAACATTATATTGTGTTACACATTGGCTGTTTTTTGAACAAATGCTTTATTATAATTTCACAAAATATTATGTCCTAGATTATTTCAATAACACCAACACAGTAGAAATCAATACTGTAGATAAGCTGAAGTAGATACTGCAGCAACCCAATACCAGTATCTATTTGTATCTTTTAGTATTCTTTTTCCTTTTGGTGCAATATTCATTTATTCACTGCTCTATTGTTTTTACCCCGTTTCTTTTTAATTTGATTTCTTGCCGAAATGATCCTCCGTATATAAGAACTGTATTACATTCACTGGGTCTCAGTGTGACCTCATCTGTTCTGTTTTTGTGTAAACAGTTGCTTTTCCTGGAGGCAACAAGGTAAGCAAATGTAAGTTAAATTTACACAACCTCAAAGCAAAGAGAGCTGTTAACATGACCCGTGCCCGTGAGGACAGAGGAGACGTTCTGTTTGAGTTACCTTAAATGCACGCAGAATACATGGCTCATTTTTCAACAAATCCTTTAAGACCTAAAGCTGATTCAAGAAGACTAACGTAGACTGTCAGAATGCTATCTAAAACTTACCACAGTGAATCCAAAGAACAGCACTAAATGTAAAATGCTTAAGGACACTGACCAAATGCTACTGAAATGAAGACCAGACATACCTTATCTACTCACAATAATATGAACCGTTTAATGTCATAAAAGAGCCATGGCAGGTTGTGGTCTTTTGGAGGCTGCTTGTGTTCATTTGGGGGTCGATGTGGCGTCCCTGTATTACTTGCTCTACTTGGTGGTGTGCAAGGCCTGGTGCCTAATAAGGTTGCTGAGGAAGGAGAAGTTCTTGCCACATTTGGAGCAGTGGAACCTCTTCTCCCCGGTGTGGACACTCTGGTGGACCTTTAGGTTGGTGGAGGTGGAGAACTGCTTCCCGCAGTGGGGGCAGGGGAACGGCCTCTCCCCAGTGTGCACCATCTGGTGGCGCTTGAGGCTGCAGACCTGGCCGAAGCTCTTCCCGCACTGGACACACTGGTAGGGCTTCTCGCCCGTGTGGACACGCTCGTGGATGCGCAGCTGGCACTGGTGGGCGTAACGGCGAGAACAGAAGGTGCAGGCGTAGGGGAGGCAGGGCTGCTGAGACTGTGCTGACCCAGACTCTGGGTTCTCGCTGCTAGATGCTTGATAAAGGTGGTTCTGACTGGAGAAGTGGATGCTATCTAAGTCCCGGATTCCGGACCAAGAATGCTGGGTTTGCTGGGAATCCACTGTTGCCATTGTAACAGGGGGGTTGTTAAAGGTAGAGATGTGATTACTGTAGGCTGTCCTGCCGTCAAACAACACTTCATTGGGCGTCTCGTTGATCTGAATGCACAGCAGCGGCCCATACTGCGACCTCGGGCTGCTGTTGCCCTGACCTATTAGAGGCGTCACTTCCTCAGCTCCGTCCTCTCCACTTAGTCCGGACAGCAACGCCCTGCCGCAGCCGTCCTCCACCGCATGTGGAAGCGAGTTGGTTGCAACAACAACGTCAAGCTTAGACGTGGACCTCGCCTGCTCCATGGCGCACTGCGGCTGTTTAGAATCCACAGGGAAAACTGAGGCGGGGTTTGTCCCTATTTGGTTAAATGATGAGTTTCCTGCCACAGATTCTGGTGCATATGTGGAGCATGATGGCTGCTCCATATCTTCTGTCCCGCCGCTCTCCTGCCATTCCAGCAGCGTTTGGGAGGGACTGTGTTCCTCTGGGGGTTCACCGAATGACCCAACAGCAAAGACAACAGAGTTAGAAAACAATGTGAGAAATGGTGTCATAAAATCAAACTACAAAACATTAATACATGGGCATTTTGAAGAGATCTTGTTCATTGTTCCTGAGTAAGAAAGTGTGGATGTTAGTATAGTAGTTCCTGCTACAGCACTGACATTTGATGAGAAGATGACCTACAGTATAAATGCTAAGGTTCCAGTCTCTGCAGGTTGATTTTCATTAAAAACTAAAGTGGAACTAAAGGCTGATGGTACTGTAAAAAATCAATCAGCAAACGGAGAGTTAATGTTTGTTACTCTCATGGACCCTTTGGCAGGCCCACCACTGTTCATTATCATAAATATCTGAATTACATGAAAAAGAGATAAAATGATGCACAATAATGACATCTAGAATTTATTTATATTTAAATTGATTTTTCAATTAGAGGCAGGTCTCTTAGGTTTTTTAGATGTACAAAACCTCATATAACCCACTGGGTCGCCCGCTTGAGCGAGTTCTAAGCAGCTTGGATCGCTTACACAGATAAATGTTTAAACTTTTGTCAATACAGACATGCTGCACATCGTTAGATCAGTTGGTTAGACTAGAAATCTGGTGATATTAAGCATTTTTCAGTTCAGGATGAGTTTCAAAATTTTTTGAGTTAAATGAACTTACGTGGTTTCAAAGCGTAATCTAAACTTTATAACTAATAGTTACATTTCGTTTTCTTAACAGAAATGAATGAAATGTTGAGATATAGGCCTACTGTGTACTGTGCAAATATTTTATATATATATATTTTTTATTATCTGAAAGTTTTCTAGCACACCTTAAAACCAAGCAGGCCTTGCAACCCCCTATGAAGCTTTGGCGAGCCCCAGGTGTTTTAGGAGAGCTTTTCTTTTTTAAAGGAACTATATATTTGTAAGGTGTTTTGAAAGATTTTTGTCTTGAGTAGGAACCAATGGGCTCGGAGACACAAGTATTGAGAGACGGACTAACACACACTGTTGGTCTGAGTGTTTTCTGGGTCACAGAACAGCTGAGGAGGTAAACATGGACATGCTCTGTGCAGTTTGGCAAAATGACTGAAACAGGGAAAATAAAGCGCCCCCACTGCGGCCTGGAAAGTGAGTGTGTGAGGTTGCTTGGTGCAGGTTGCAGTGGTTGGATGGCGGTGTGACAGGAGAACGGGTCCATACCTTGCACTCCATCCATCTTTTCCTCCTCGCTCTGAGGGCTGCTCGTGTTTGTCACATATCTCTGGCCCTAGAAAGAGGAGGGAGGTGTTTAGCTGACACAAAGGACGCTCTGACACAGTAAGAATTATTATCTCAAATACACTGTAAAAAACAAGAGTAAAAAAAAACTGTAATAATCCAGCAGCTAACCCAAAAAAGAACGATAACAGTAAGAAAAATAATAACGTAAAATACAGCAATTATCTAATTATGAATTATTATTATTAAAATACTGTTTTTAGCTTTCATTTTACATCAAATCTTGTGTAACTTTTTGGCTTTTTAATGTTTATTTAAAGATATTTACACGAGTAAAAACAAGAAAATGACCTATAAATACAGGCTATTAACAGGCTAAATAATGTTTAAATTTACAGAAGAGTGCTGGTATTATTTGATTTTTATTTTAATCTGAATTTTAAGTTATAGAACTGCGTGTTGATGTTTTCAGTAATTAAAAACTGTATTTTGACAGTTTACCATTGCTTATACACTGATAAAAAAACATTTCAATTTTTGTTGTGAAAACTTAATTAATAAAACCTCATTATACAAGATATCTGTCAATTAACAAACAAATCCATGCAAAATTACATCACAATCTATTAAATAAACAGTAAATATGTGAAAAAATTATAGATTTGCAAATGTTTTAACTTTTTATGTGAAAAAAAGGAAACTGTCTTTAAACAAGCACTAATTTTATGATTTACAGTAACAGATTTTCACATAATTTTACATTAGACATGTAAATTTATAAAAAAAATGTGTCACTTAAATTACTATTTCAGTGTATTTAAAAGAGTGTAGGGTTGATTTGTTAGATATTCGTGCTTGCCACAATGAAATGATTTCACAGTTCGTATCAGTTTGTATTAATCGTCTTTTCAAAAGCAGCAGAGAGCTTTATCTCACTATGACTAAAGCAGAAAATAATAGATGAAACTACACCATACAATGAAACTGTTGAAAATATCATTTATTGTCATATTTACACTGTTTGTATACATGAGTACAAATTTTTGTTTTTGCCCTCTCTTCTTTGGTGAGCTCATAGCTCTGATTACAAGGACACACTTAAATGGTTAAACATGCAGTTACATGTCAACTGATGGGATGAATAAGAGTGAGTGACAGAATGTATAGTAAGTGTAAAAGCAGTCCACACAGAGCTCAACACATGGAAAACTTAATCAAAGTTTTTAAACTGGCTTACTGCAGAATCCAAATAAAAGAAAAAAAAGTTCATTTAACTCCAAAAATTGTTCAAAAGGATTACATCGAGTAAAACTAACTTAATTTTGTAAGTTAAAAAAAACATTCTTGATCAAGTAGCTTCAGTTATTTTAAGGGACACAAGGGTACAAAATACCTAGTAAAGAGTACTTAATCAGGGATGTTTTTTGAACGTCACTTAAAATTACTGGTAAAAGCTGCTTTATCCAGAATCTTTTTTTAATTTCCAAAATTTTGTTTTGGTTACTTACAACATCCAAAGTTATCTGTTTCAAATTTCTTTTGAGTTAAATGAACGTATACGATTTTAGAGCGTACAACTGCTCACATGCAGTATCCAAGTCGAAACATGGTTAACGATTCAATATATTGCAATACTGTAAGTAAGGCGATATATTGGGATTTATTTTGACCTAATTTAAGGGAAAACTGCACACAATGCATAAAAATTGAGCAAAAAGTTCCTGTAACATCCAACAAGATAGCTCTATATTCATAACACTGCTGTCTAGTAGTTAGGGGTTAAATCACAAAAATTGATAGTGTTTTTGAGATTACGCCCCTATCAAAATATATATATATATATATATATATATATATACATATATGTGTGTGTGTGTGTCTATATAGTATATATATATTTTACCTCAATTTTATATATTTTGTGGTGTGTTCTTAGTACTATGAAATTATTATTTTTTAAATCACAATATCGGCTTGTTTACAACATCGTAAATATACGTACAGATACTTGATCCGCGTCAAAGACCCCGTATGTGGCCGTACGATCTTCATTCCTTCGCCAATAACCCTCAGCCCAACAAACTATATCACCAATGCACACTTTCACTCGGAAGGACAATGACACATCACAGCAACCTCTCCACATACAGAAGGTGTCTGTTACTCTATTCAGGCTTCATTCAGATATGACAGGATGTTACAGAACGAGTGACAGGGCTCAGTGACATTTGGGAGCACCATCACACCAGTGGTGAGTTGTAATAAGCAATAATATGAAAGGTGAGGAGTGTTCTCTCACAGGCTGCATCTCTGAGGACAAACCCTGTTTTAAAGGACCAGTGTGTAGGACTTAGTAGCATCTAGTTATGAGGTTGTAGACTGCAACCAACTGAAAGCAGCTCGGCCTTCCAAGCGTTTAGGAGAAACTACGGTGGCCGCAAAAAATGCCAAAGGCCCTATCTAGAGCCAGTGTTTGGTTTGTCCGTTCTGGGCTACTGTAGAAACATGGTGGTTC
>NW_023339729.1:232104-232533 GCF_004916995.1 Morone saxatilis
GATTTTTATGTTATTGTCTTTTAATATTTTCTGATATGTTCTTTTTATGTATTTCTAATAATAATAATAATAATAATAATAATAATAATTGACATTAACTGCTGATAACCACTATAAAGTCCACAGTTAAGTTGAGAGCATTCTACTAAGGTGGGGAATAAAATAAGATCTCTCTCTCTCATACACACAGTCACTGTGTTGCCATTGGCAACATGTATTTTACTGACATAAACCAATATAATAATTCAGCAGAGCAGTACTTCCAGTGGTCATTGTCACACTAAGCGTCTTGGCCATCTGAAGAACTGGACTGTACCAATTTCCTGTCAATAACTGACCAAATATTACTCCAATCACTGAAGCCACTCATTCAAAAGTCAGTCAGCAACTGTAGAAAGTGCTGGTTTTCTCCAGGAAACTGTTAGCAGA
>NW_023339729.1:232547-235599 GCF_004916995.1 Morone saxatilis
AGACCGGCATATGTGTACTAAACTAAACTAAACTACTACTAAATTCTAAACTAACTAAATTAGTTTTAGTTAGTGTAGAACTAAATTCTACCTTCAAAAAGCGTGAATTCTGTCTCTAAGAGTCCCCTAAAAACCTTCTGGATTGCAACACTGAGAAGAGGGTCAGCTCTGCTGACATGAACAGCAGTACTGGGACTAAGTGTCTAATTTGGAAATGGTTCAGCTGTGGCTAAACTTGTGTATGAGCCTACTGCTGGCAGTCGTTGTGTTTCTACTATCTGCTGCTATGTCAGACATTTTGGAAGGGTCCTATATGAAGATGGTTTTCCGGGGTTGGTGCACTGTTGGATAGCTACCTCAGTTTTGGTGGTGGTGACGACCTCCTGATCAGGATCCTGGTCCAGGTTGATAGGCTGGGTCTTCTGCATGGACTGCTGAGTCCCTGGACCTCGGTTCAGAAACCTGGTCCTGCCTTGCAGAGAGGGGCCTGGTGGAGCATTAGAAGGAGAATAATTAGCCACAACTGACTTCAATATATCAATGCATAGTGTTAAAGCTGCAGTAGGACTCTTTTATAAAAATAACTTTCTGTCATATTTGCTGAAACTTTCATTATATCCTGACAGTAGTACATGAGACAGATAATCTTGTGAAAAAAATCAGGTTCCTCTGACTCCCCCTAGTGCTCCTAATGTTATTTGCAAGAATCCACCAGGCCTGATCGAAAACAACCAATGAGAGGTGAGAAAGATAGAAAGACGCTTTAGGTTAATTGTTTCACAGATTATCTGTCTCATACTACTGTTCAGCAAATGTGAAAAAGTTAAAAATGACCTACTGAAGCCTTAAGCCATCATGGCAGCAAAGCTGATTTTGCGCAATTTAACACGTGGTCTAACTCTTGTGTTATGGCAGGTTAACAGGGTATTACAATCATTGTAATGGGTTAAGGTTAGGCTTAGACACACATCTTCCTCACATTCTCCCTGTCCTGGTGAAACCGATATTTAAGAGTTGACAGAAACTTAAAGGCATGTTAACACCAACACTTTAAGGGGCAAACTTGTTGAAGGAGCCAGAGAGTGGCTGTACTTGTTTAAAGAGGTGTTCATGGCTTATTATTCCAACCTCAGCTTTGTCAGAGATGTGTAAAGAGATGTTATGATGACATAAGCATTTACACATAAGAAAACCAAACAGGATCCAGAACCTATCCTTGTAGTATTCCACATTTGATGTCATTATTAGGTATGAGCGAGTACAAAATGATCTGTATCCATAAACCGGAAGGAATAAGCAAAAATAAGTTGTCAATTTAGGCCTGATATTGATAGGAGTTGATCAGCTATATTTATTAGAAAACTATTTACAGATCCGCCTCAGAATTGATTTTCCGAGCAATGTTTTTGAGCTTCTTAGTGCTTCTAATGGCATTTGCAAGAACCCACCATGCCCGAATGACAACAACCAATCAGAGCTGAGAAAGACACTAGTTGATTGTGGAATCTGATTCCCAGCTCTTAAAATACCAATAACCTCAGCAATTAATTATCTTTCTCGGCTCTGAAAATGCCATTAGGAGCACTAGGAGAAGTCAGAGTAACCTGATTTTTTTTCACAGATTATCTGTCTCACGTACTACTGTCAGGATATAGTGAAAGTTTCAGCAAATAAGGCTTTTTTTTTTTAAATAAATGTTACCTACTGCAGCTTTAATATGTCTATGCCTTTCCAACTTCATACATTATGCAAATGATGTGATATATTGCTGTTGAAATAAAGCTTTGGTTGATGACAAAAATACACATTTGGTGTTTAAAATAAGCTACATTTTATTTTTTTAAATTACACTGATTAATTTATCATTAACATTACCAATGATCGATTAAGGAAAGAGCTTACAATTTGCAGCCCTACTGTCCATGATACAGTACGATACGATATTCATAGGGACTGTTCACACAGGGTGAAAAGTACAATGTTTTGAATGAAGTATAGTATGCATTTAACTACTCTATGCCTGAAATCAGCCATGGTGCCTGAGACTGTTAATGAGGAGAGTAGCATAAAAGAAATAGCATTCACCTGCACTGCACTGGGTGGAGGCAGACATCTCACAACCTACCACTGGAGGTGAGAAAATCTGTTCATTTTAAAAGTTGAAATAAGACACTGTCAGCTTTATCCATCATGCTGACACCAGACAGCGCTGACACACCTATTACCACATTTTGAACACATTTCTGAGCGGAGTTCGTGCTGAGCACCGGGGCCACATACCGGCCAGCGAGTCCCTGCTCTGTCGGTTGAGGAGGCGGACCCCGGGGAAGCGGCTGCTGATGGAACCCTCCGCTCCCTTCACTCTCTCCGCTCGGTACCTGACGACCTGCAGCTCCAGCAGTTTGATCTTCCTCCGCAGGAACTCGTTCTCCTTCTGGCTCCGGGACATTTCCAGATGAACCACCGAGTAGCCGTCGTCCACAACTTTACAAATCTCTGCGACGGCAGCGTTAGCTAGCACCTCCATGATGGAGGCAATTTGAGAATGGAAGTCCATGGCTATCGACGTTGTCATTGTCGACACTCGGCTTTGGACGGAAGAAACGTATTCAGTCCTAAAAAACAACACCGACAGTTCTAAAAAAAAAAACGTCGCACTGCTATCTGAAATGCATAACTAGCTAGCTGTGTGGAGCTGTGGAGTCTTTGTTGATATGATGGCTACACGGAAGCGATAATATTGACAGTATTTTTCCAGGAGGAACGATGAATACAGCGCAACAGCGCCCCCGGTGTTCAGGAGCGGACCTGTCCCACAGTACAGTACAACTTTATCCATATGGGGAGACTGGCTCGCTGCACCAGCGCAACGAAAACAAACACAGAAAGTAAAAGAAAGTGACTGCTGCAAATAAATACATAAATAGAAACTTCATCACTTCCTTCAACACTACATACATACATATATATGTATGTACATACCGCAAAACCGGTAACTGTGACCTTTCTCCCCAAAATTCAGAATTAGGATGATTAAAATCCAGTTTTGTTT
>NW_023339729.1:235624-246015 GCF_004916995.1 Morone saxatilis
AAAGACCCATGGACCTACGTCCAGTCCCAGAGACGTTCCCTGAGCACACGAAAACACACCAACATGCCTCTTAACCCCTCCTCTCTCCCTTGTGAATGACAGTTTCTTTATAAGGACTGTGTGATATACAATAAGTAAGACTTTTTTGATTCAATGTGTAGTTCATAAACCATATAATCTAATCTGCGCATGTACAATATCCGCCACCCAGAACAGAAACAGCTGACATAGTTTGACTTCAGAACCCATCACAATTTACTCTGATCCAGCCTGGCTCACCCAGACCGCCGGCTGACCCCCAAGCAGCTCACGCGCAACTCCTCCTTCATCTTCCCCATTGGACTGGTCGGTAACGTACTGCCTCAATAGACATGATAACTTAACAGAGTTAATAACGATTCTGGTTGTAGTTAACTAATTTTAATTATCTAATCTTTGACTTCTGAATAGTTTGAGTGTGTAATTTTATGTAGACTGATTCAATCATTATTGGTTATTCGTTTAAGGGTGGTGCCCGAGACGGATCTTAATATTACCTTAACGTCTTCTTCTTTATCTTTTGATACTTTACTACTACTATACTCACTTATACTAAATAATTTGATAACATCTAGTTGATTAAACTAATACAGACCAAAACACCCGGTATCATCCCTAACAATGTCCAAACGAGTCCAAAAATGTGCGCCTGTGGTGAGGCGTAATACTTGTTGAGTATAGATCAGAATTGTACGATATTAAATATTCCAGCCAATATTTTTGGCCGAATTTTTTTTTTAGATTTCAGTCTAAAATTTTCCAAAAAGTCTAATACCCCACTAGTATGCAACCCCTGGGCAGCTAAGGAAAACACCAAAAAAAAAAAAAAAACAATGCCCAATTGTACTTACCAAAGTACATTGTGGTAAAATGTATTGATTCGTCAAATTAAAGAATTTGAGAATATGATTTCAGCCCTACAGAGTTAACCTTAAAGAGTTTGCCTGTTGCTGCTAGCTATTCTTGAGTCAAACCTACCCTGTAAAGGAAGAACTAAGAATTTGGTTCACATTTGAATTAGACAGCATTTCAAGTGCATTTCTATCCCAAAAAGTAAATTGTTGTAACCTAACGCTGCCCTTTGACTAAGAAACAGTGTGCAAAGCCGTCCCCTGTGATAAATACAGCTTGTACCTGACTGATTCAGCCTTGCATTTAAGCCTCAGTAAGAAGTAGAACCTGAGATAGAGCGACCAGCGTGCTACGCAGCCCTGTGAAAAATTAAAGTTACCTACCTAGCTGTTACTACCTGTGTGTTCCAGCCTGTGTAAACGTTTAATCCCCCTGAAATGTTATGCCCTGCATATCCATTAGTGCATGTGAGTATTTGTTGTGCCCACCAGAGCCATTTAGATGGTCTTGTAGCATCCTCTCCTTCCCGCAGGAAAGCTACCCCCACAGTGTAGGCCAACCACAGTGGTTGGTTTAGATAAGTGTACTGCCCCCAGCTACACTACAAAGGTGTCATTGCCACGCAACACCACAAGTACACAACCAATGTGCTACAGTCTCCTCCCTCCATTCCACACAGAACAATGGAGAAATCCCTGGTAGAGCCATTTATTATTACCCTCAATTTCATCAGCAGTTTTGAATTCGCAGTGATGTTAGGAATGAAATAGACTCAATGACAGTTGCGATGCTCCCAAAAACGGCATTCCCAAAAAGTTCCATCTGCTGAGATGTTTGGGCTTGCCTAACTCCACCAGGCAAACCAGTTTTGCGCGTTTCAGTTGCCAAGCAGCCTTAGAGAAGGAAATAGATTCCTTAAAGAACAGAGCTATGACTAATGTTCAAACCAAGGAGGAAGCCTCGCCCCTTCCCCCGGTAACGACCGGTTCCTAGAACATTCCTAAAGAAATTTTGAGTGCTGCCTGACTCTGGCCCTATACTAAATAACATTGGTCATACTCTCTAGCACAGAGCAGTAAGAGCACTCCTCTACCGCTAGCATATTAAGTACCTTAATAGCTCCTCTGTACTAAGGCTATGTGTGTATGTGTATGTGAGAGGGGCAGGCTTTGATGTCGTGGCAACCAAGGGGAGACCAAGGCAGCTGCACCCGCCTTTCCTCTGTCTGTCACTCCCTGAAGAAGACAGCAAAAATCTCAAATGAACTCCCCCGTCAGAACCATTTGGTCCAGGATTGACCTAAAAATGAAAACCGAAGAGTACGGTGACATCGTCCATCGTTGTTGAACGCAATAGACTTGCGCCGAGTTTCATTGCTAAAGTTAAAAAATGTGACCTCCCTGCCAGGAGTTCTACTGGGGGATGCGTGCCCAATGAGCCACAGAACAGCCAGTATTGTTTTTAGTGAAATCAAAGTTATTTATTGGTGTGCTGAACAACCAGCTGTGTGATGTTACACGTGTGTTGAAATAAATGAACTAAATGTTCAGTTCCTTGCTGGTTTTCTGACACATTCGACCTCATTCTGTTAGCATTTAACTGCAGATGTTAAAATACAGATTGGTATGAAAGGTTTTGATCACCCTTGCTTCGAATTATATATCATGGTAATGAAGATAATAGGAAAACAATGTCTAATTATCGATTCTAGCCCTCAAGTATGTATTAGTAGCACACTCCACTTTTAAACATAATAATTCTCCAGAAAAAAAACACCTGTCTTTATATGTATAACAATATAGAATCTTAAAATGGTAATGATTAATTATATGAACTGGCAGTCAGTGTTGTTCTCCTACTGTCCTGTCTGAGGGTCCCAGGTTTCATGCTCTGAAGTCTGGAGTTCTTAGCCTGCTGACCCCGTTCACTCCCCCCTTCATAGAAGCCAGAGAACTGGATCCTGAGACTTTGCTCCTGTCCCTCCTCTTTCTCTCCTTTTTCCCAAAGCTGGCTCCGCATTGTATGAGAATTTTCGTCCTGCAAGTTGTTAATATATCTTGATATGCCTCTCAAAGAGTTTTACAAGAACATTTAAAGAAGAAAATAATTTAGTTAAAAAGTAAGGACAGGGAATAACTCCTTTGAAATGAATGATCATTTTTCCTCCTGAGATTAAAAAAATGGCAGAAGGAAAATGTTAGCATCCAAATTTCTGAAGAGCAAACACAGAAACTAAATACAGGTAACCTCACTGATAGTTAAACAAGTTTGCACATAAACAACCAGTTGTATAAGATGCACCTGTCCCCGCGATCACTGATCTTCTGGACTTCCAGTCAGTTTGAGGAGATAACCAGCAAACAATGAGCTCAGAGCATCTCAAAAATGAGGAAAAACAAGTATTAAAGAAACCAACCTGCTCCCCAGTTCGCCTTTGAGAATTCTATGATTGTTTTCCTTGGTTAGGTTTAAGGTTTCACTGTGTATTATTCAGCCAATGATTCCACAGATGAATCTTTGACGTTGAACAACAATAATAAATCTGATCAACACTCCCACCTCCTGCCTCCTGGCCTTCTTGTTCTCATTGTCTGCTCTGTTGACTCAAAATGGAGTCTGAATGTGACTGACTGTCAGGTTTTTATGTCCCCGCCCTGTTCCTCCTCCTTAACTGAAAATCACATGTGTGAGCTTTTTATTTTGTTCCTCCCCTCCTGCTTGAATCGTCAACTGACAATGTTGACTGCTGCAGTAATTTTATAGACTAGACCCTTAGACTTGAGACTCTTATTGATCCTTTTGGGATGACTCCCGCAGGGAAATTGAATTTCCAGCAGCTTACCAAAACAGTGTAGAAAAATAAAGAAGGTATAAAAAGATACGTAAAATATAACAGTATAAACAATAAAACTCTTTGCTAGATATAGATAGAACAATAAACAGTAAGCAATAAACCTTAGATATGATAATAGAAAGTAGAGATAAGAATAGAAATAAAAATACGAAGAAAAAAAAAGATAAAGAATCAATAGATAAGTGTAGAGAACTGTATAGAGGATAAATATAATATGGCATTCGTAGAAAGTATATAAGTTAAAATACAGATAAGAAATGATGATCAAGTTATTGCCACAAAATAATAAGATAAGAAAGAAGTGTCCAGGTAATGTATGAGATAGATTGTTATTGCACAGTTATTGCACCAGTGACATGAGTGCTACCAATCCAATCCATATATAAGTAAGTAAGTAAAAGCTTTATTTATATAGCATTTTTAACACAGTTTATAGTGTTTTAATGTACTTTTTTGTTGCTCCTTCGTGTCACCTGCGAACACTGTTCATATTTGTTACATTCGTAGTTATGTGCCTACTATTGTTCTTTGAACTTTCCGGTGTGTCGTCGGGAGCCCCACTCAACCCACGGCTTCCATTGTTTACACCCCGCGGTTTCAGCTGTTAGCTCTGTGCCACCAAACCCCTTCACCTAACTCCCACTCTCCCCCATTTGCTCTGTTTTCCTGACATTCTTACATTAACTGTTATTCTCTGACTCCATCTGCACTACTCTGCTAAATGTGACTTTCATTCATTGGTTGACAGCCTAAATTTTAATTGCACATAGTTTACTTTTTGTATAGTTTCTATTTCTGAATGGATGTTAATTTAATTTAATGTATGTTAATAATGTATGTCCTGAATGTATTTGTATGCGTGCTACTGATGGCTTGAATTTCTCCCTCCCCGGAATAAATAAAAGTATCTATCTAGTCTAATCTAGTCTATCTAGTCTATCTATCTATCTATCTATCTATCTATACTATCTATCTATCTATGCTATCTATCCTTCCCCCCTGCTCTAGTGGTGTTTGACTGTGAAAGCAATGATTCACAACAACGCAATAAGGACGCAGTGCTGGCTTTGTTATTTAATGTGTATTTCAATGTGTATTTCTTCTTTTCTTATCTGCTGTGTTACATGTAGAGCTGCTGTAACAAGGAACCTTAGCTAATTTGTTCTTGACAGCTTCTTCTTTGTTCCAAACAGGATTGACCCGGTTTTACCCAAACATATTAAAGGCTTATTATCTAAGAACCACTCTCTCATGCTTTCTAAATTATTTATTACTAAGAGCTTACATGTCATTAATGTACATGAGAAATAAAAAAGGGCCAAAAAGGGACCTTGGGGAACTCCACATGTAATATTGTCAACACCACACATGTTTAAAACCCATGCACTGCAGCTTTGACGACAGTATAAGATGATTTACTGTGTCAAAGGACAGTTCGACACGCCCTTAACCTTTTCCCCTGAGACAGGACTTATTTTAAATTCAACATTTTGTCGTCTTTATAATAATAAATAACAAATGACAACCCGTATCTCCCTGAACCACAGGGTCATTTAATAACCACACTTGCAGTAGTTGGTTGTGTAGAAATAATTAAAATAGCTCGCAAACCTTCCCTTTATCAAAACAAATCGTATCCTCAATAACTATCCCAATATCGCCTGATTTTATTTTGGACTTTCCTGCTGAGCCCATTTCGTTAATTACATTTTTCAGCAATAGCATCAACATAAAACTGGGACTTTAATTTCTCAATCTCATATCTGAATTCTGACTGGTTAAACTTTCTAAAATATAAATCTTGTTGTCTAATAAAGTCTAAAGTCTCTTTAATTAGTCTCCTTCATTGGGGCAACATCATCAAGTGCAGCTATAAAAAGAGCCCAAACCTTATCAGCATCCCTGGTACCGAATCCCTCAGTCCTACAGTGTTTTATATATCTGAAGCTCACAGAGAGGTGATTCCCAGCTTTTATCTGTGGATGTCTTACGAGAGCAGAAAGCGATCTTATATATCTTTTTTATAAAACCCGCCTCACCAGCATCCGGATTGCAGGTGACCCCCCCCCACCACTCACACACTCTGAACTCAGGACTGCACACTTCACTTTCCCCTGTTTATTTGCACTACTTAAATACTTATTTATTTATCCTATTTTATTTCCTCCTGTAAATACCCGAGTGCCTTAATTCTTGATTGTTGTTTACTTATGTCTTGTTGATTGTTTATTTTATGTATTTTCTATTAGATAGATGTATAACATACTTCACAATAAAGTTGACTTGACTTGACTTGACAAAGCTGGGACAGTGTGAGTGTCCAAAGACTGTTGGAATATGGGACACCATGTTGGTGGTGTTAGTTCCTCTGCACAGCTTTTAAGCAAGAAAGCTGACTGTCCATCTGGCCCAGTGGACGTATTAGTGCACACCTTACAAAAAAGGGACTGTACACTGGGCGGGTCCACTTCCAGCCAGTGGGTGGCATCAGTATCTGGCAAAGACAACAACATACTGTCATACTGCTGAGAGAAGTTTTGTGACTCAAACCTCAAGTAAAAGTCATTCAGCTCATTTGACTTTTGTTGTTCATCCACAGTGATAATTTGTTGTTTTGCAAAATTCATGTTTGTAACTGATTCCATAGTGTCCCAATATTTTGGGGTTTAAAGTTTAAAAACTCTGTTCCATTGTTTGTCTGTGCTGTTTTTGTAAGGAGCTGTTTGAGTTCTTTTTGAAATACTGACAGCCCTGCCCTGTCTTTATTTCTTAAAGCTACCTTTTTCCTATTTATACAATCTTTAATTTCTTTTGTAATGTAGGGTTTATTGTTAGGATAAACAACAACATCTTTGTTACTACATTTCAAAGTAATCTGACCACTGGCTAGAATATATGTATAAAATTATCTATAGGACTTCTCGGTTCATTCAAAGTAACACAAACAGGTCCTTACCACAGCAGTCTGGGTTCTGATAAAGGCATAAAAAAGCCAATATATAAATATATATATTTAAAACCTCCTTGTCCCAGAAGAAATGTGTGGAAAATACACGCACTGCCCTCCAGTCCCGCAGGTGGCGCTGTGCCCGCAGTCTCAATGCTCAACACACAGCAGAAGACGGTTCGCGAGAGTTGGGTTCGTGCGCAGCCGGTCAGTCGCACAAGGTCAGCGGCACTTGCGCGAGCAGCGGTCTGTCAGACGAGCACTTTCTAGAAGCGGCGACAGAGCTCTCCCGGTTTCAGTCCGGTTCACCAGTAAAGATAAGTGTGTCTCGGTTCAGACATGGCCAGAGGAAGCCGCAGCCGTCCCTCAGCAGCCAGGTAAACTAACTGACGGAAAGAAGTTTCACAGCTGGCTCAGTCCGTGCTCAGAAATATTGTGTGTTCTATTTAAAGCACTGGAAGTAGAGCCAATTCCCGTATTGTGACTTTCAGACATATTGACAGTAAAGCTTGTAGTCAGGCTAATAGAACTACATTATTCACCTGAAGGAACTTTAATTGTTGTTACATCACAAGTCTGTGACACCATATCACAGTGACGTTAGGGCTTGCAAGGTCACTACTTTAAAACGGTTTCTGTGAGGCAACCCCCGTCATCTCTGCCTGCTCTCACACATGGCACTCAGCTGTATGGAGGTTACATCATGCCAAAAACTATGAAAGGCTATTTCTGCCAATGTGATGGGGGAAAAAAGGATTCTGTACATCACTACAAAGAGAAACGTTCTCAAAATATTGTCTTAACATCCCAAAGTATTGATACTGAGAAATTCTTATCACACAGTCAACATTTTGAGAACGTTTCTCATTATAATTCCCACTGTGTCCTCGTCTATCCTTGCAGCTGTGTGGTTAGTTAGGTAACACTGGTAATCACAAGGTAGTGTCTGGTACCTTGTGAGAAAAACTAATAGGCAGGCATTTTCTCTGCAACTGAGGCTGAAAGGCTGATATTAAATATTAGTTATTAATATATAATTCATACTTTTATTCTATTGATGGGACTGATCCGATCTAATCTTCTTATCAGGTGCCGATAGTGACATATTTAGCATATCACGTATCAATCCAGATTCCATGGTCTGATGCTTTTTTCATTTTAAGCCAAAATGTTAACTTAATTAATTAGTAAGCAGTTCTCCAAAGATGTCCACTAGTCTCAATGTTTGCCTCCCAGAATTTTATAACGTACAGGTGGAGCTTGAACCTGCTACAACGTTAACATTAGATAGCCTGCAGCTGAGTGAGCTAGTAACAGTTGGGTATAACTCAACATGTCCTCAGTTTGAAGACATTTTAGTCTTGACTTGAAACATCATCAAACAAATCCCTGATTCAGAGCGACGACACATCTGATACAGCTGAATGAAAGAGTGGTGCTGGGACACAAGGGCTACTGCAGATTAAGTCCCTTTAAGCCCGTCTGTTTTGGTTTCCTGTCTGCAGTCCAGCTCCATCCCATGCTCCAGCACCCGCTCATCCGCCTCCCGCCGCCCTGGCCCCAGCTCCAACACAGTCCCAGGGGCCTGGCCTCATGGCCCAGATGGCTACCACAGCTGCCGGGGTGGCAGTAGGCTCAGCTGTGGGCCACGTTGTCGGCAGTGCCCTCACCGGAGCGTTCAGCGGGAGCAGCAGCAGCAGCAGTCCAGAGCCAGCCAAGCCTGCATACCAGGTGAGAGGGTGATCAGACAGACGATTAAGGTGTTTGGATCACTGAACCTAGCTGAACTTTAACATGTAAAATAGGTCATCACTGGGTTGTTGTTTTGGGAGGTCTTGCACTTGTTTTTCCCCTCACCTGGATGGAAATGTTCTTTTTTACTACAGTGTAATATTTGGATTTGGATTTAGTTTAAAAAAAACTTTCTTTCTTATTATTAGTTTGTTTGTTTTTGTTATTTTTCTAAGAATCATCTGCAGCTTTAATTCCAATAATGTTAAAATGTCTACAATATGAAAACTTTGGCTTATTTTGTCAAGTTTTTCATATAAACCTGTTTTTTTAAGCAACAGAAGCCAGGTCTTGTTTAGCTTCATGTACTATATGTAATGTATGTATGTAGCAGTGATTCACCAACTGACTGTCTGAATATGATACTGGTGAAGTTGTGGCCGAATGTCTGATGTGTTTCTTTCCTTGTTCGTATGATTCCAGGAGCCCCCCCGGCCCGCCCCGGCCCAGCAAGGCCCCTGTCAATTTGAGGTCAGACAGTTCCTAGACTGTGCCACCAACCAGTCTGACCTGAGTTTATGTGAGGGCTTCAACGAGGCGCTCAAACAGTGCAAGTACTCCCACGGTGAGTCTGTGGTGAGCGATGGCAGCACAATACAAAATACTTTTCCTCCGAGCTGTAGAGCTGTTTAACCATTCAGATAGTTTTGGTGTGAGGTGCTGAGTTTTGGAGATACTGGCTGTAGAGATGTCTGCTTTCTTTCTAATATAATGTCCCTTTCCAGAAATCATAAACTCAGCAGACCTTGTTATGAGCAGTTTCACGTAGGGACTATGTTCTTTGTACGTACAGACGTTAGCTAGCTCCCCTAGCTCCAGTGAGGTAGCTGACGTTCAGCTCCAGTTTGCAGATGTTGTTCAGTAGAAAGTTCCTACATGAAACGTCTCACAACAAGCTCTGGATTATCTTGCGTAACCGGCTCATGGTTTCTGGAAAGGATGTTGCTGTTGAGTTTTTCAAATGTTTTTTTTGGGGGCTTTGAGCACCACAAGTTCAGTTCTATCTAGTTACATTATACTGGAGAGAAGACAAACATCTCTATGGCCGATATCTCCAAAACTCACACCAAAACAATTTAGATGAATAAAAAGCACTACGGGTATTTTTGATTTGGGGTAAACTGTCCCTTTAACAGAAGGTACATGTTTTTGAGTTCTATAATATTCTCCATGTTAGCTTCATGTAGAACTATCCCAACTTAACCAGCTTTGCTTCTTGTTGGGTTTTTGCACAGTTTTGTGCTGTTTTGATTCAGCAATTGCTTGCACAAACAACATAATATGATTTTGGTATTTATCACTATGACCTATTTCTTTTCTCTTTTTCTCTAGGTGTGACATCACTGGTGTGAAGGATGGGTGTCAGCTATCATATTTGTACATGTTGTAGGCACAAATCTGAAGCTGTACCTCAGGAAGTGAGCTTGTTGTTTGTCTTGTTGATTGATGACTGTGTAATGTATGAAATGTTTTTGCTAATGTACGGCAATAAACCTTTAATAAACAGCTGCTATCTACTCCCACCATGTGTAGTCTTGTTTCGTATTATTTGCCAGGAATTTCTAATGAATGAAGTGGCCAGCAGAGGCACTCCTGCTTGGTTCTGCTGAGGAGGCTCCATCCGGTTCTACTTTCAAAATAAAACCCCAAGTTGGAGAAAACAAAGTTGAACTGCAAAATTTAAAGAATGGCTTCTCCGAGTAGGATTTACCTGTCCTAAGGAAGTAACTTATTTTAGGGATGCACGATAAATTAATTAATTACAAAAGATAAATAATTTGTCCATAATGATCATTTATTTTTAATTAGTATGTGAAACAATGGATAGGCTTTATGTTCTATTGTCAGGGACCAAACAGTCTAGCAATGAGGAGAACAGGAGTTTGTTGAAAAATAGGGTCTTTTTTT
>NW_023339729.1:246115-254010 GCF_004916995.1 Morone saxatilis
GATTTTAGGTTGATCTAAAGCATGACTAAGAGGGGACCCAAAAAAAAAGTCCCCTGTTAGTATGTCAGTCCCCTGTTAGTTGGTGTGTGACGACGCTGAAGTTCCCTGTTATATAGGTAGGCTACAGCACAAACACACACACACACTCACACACACACGGCAGGACCCTCAAAACTATGCATTTATTCTGATGGCTGAAGAAAAGCCAAACAGAAAGCATATAAATGAGAGTCTCTGGTTCAGCAGAAAGAAATAAAATTAATAAAAAGTTTGTACTTGTTATCACATGGAAGTAATTAAAGAAACAGGGAAGAGTAAAGATGTTACACAATGCTTCCTAAAGACAACAAGCCTCTTGTGTGTTATCAGTTTGTAGTTTGACAGTTAGAATCATGTGTTTTCCCTGAGACCATTTTAAATGATTCTCAATAAAAGAAAGTATCCAGTGACCCATACAGTAAGCAGCGCTCTGTGTGGCTGTAATCGGTTCGATATTTAGAGTCAGACTGAGTTTGAGAGCCACCAACATTGACAACTTTAGGGGGAAGAAAAACTAATCCTGTAGCAGAAGACTGTTTTCTTTCTATTTGCTTTACAAACAGAGAGAGGCTAATGAGTGAGTGATCTTATTGAATTGTGAAAGTTTGTGTGGCAGCTAATCTGTGTGTTTCGCAGCATGAAGGCTGATGGCAGTGAGAAAAAAACAAGCATCATTTAGCAGCCTGACATCCTCCATCTGGGATGATGAAAGAACAAGATGGAGATGGGTTTAAAAATAATTCTGTTTTCTTTTTACAACATTTATTTATTCTACTCTTATTATAAAGTTACAGTCCTTTCTCACTCTGCCAGTTTCTCAACCCTGCTCTCACTGCTTTGATGATATGCTTACAGCTAGCTCTGTCCTTCAGAGATATGAGGCTAATACTGCCTGAAGAGGCCCTATAACCCTTAAACACACAGAGCTGCTGGTTCTGGAGGAGACAACTGAGCTCAGTGCAAATCTCTGTCCGCTGGTCTCTGGTGGTCAGACAGAAGGAGGGTGAATGCATTGAGATCAACATGCATTTAGCTTGTACAGGTGCCAAAACTATACCATCTAAAGTTGTTCTTTCCAAGGACAAAGACAGTTTTGTAAGCACTCATGCTGCTCTTACAGCTAATACAAGAATCAATGAAGCAGCACAAATAGCTTCTGATGCTTCTGCCGAGCCAGACAGGCAAGAAGAGAGCAGAGCAGCAAGGCTGACTTCACTACAAAACAATTAAACCCAACAAGTGACCACTGGCTTTATCCTCCATACATTCAGCTCTAACAAGACACTGAGCATCTGGAGCAAAACTTTATAAACTGTAGACACTGACGTTGGAGGCTGGAAGTTTCTGTGGGAGGATGAACATTCTCTTTGTGGAGACTTCAAGATGAGTTTTGTGGGAAATTGAAATGAAATGTTGTCCTCTCTCTTCAAATGGTCTTACTGGAGTCATCAGTGTTTGGTGAATGGTGGATTGGGAATATGGAGCCTGTTAACCACACAGCCAATCTAGCTGTAATGGTGTAAATGTGGTCATAACAATAAAAGGATACAGCTGTTGCAGTGAGAATTCTTCCTGGATCCTTTACAGTCAGCCTCAAAGAGCCTTAACACAAAGCAGCCAGGAGAATATAAGGCTTAAATCTGATCAGGATCTGTAGAGATCACTTTAGTATTATTTTATCTGGATACTTTTGTGGATACCGGGGATGCACAGACAAATCAAACAGATGCAGAAATGTAAAGATCATTATGAACATAAAATTATTTCAGTCAGCCAACTCACGTTTGAAATGTTTATTAAGCAGTATAACATATTAGATTTTGGCGTCTAGGCTCCGACCTCATCACTCCCTGCAGAAATGTTTACAGAGATATTGGGGGAGTGATGTGCAAATACCTTAACCCCCAAAACAGCACGGAATGGAGTCTGACACTATAGTGAAACATTCTATGTGTGGACCTTACACCGCCGCGGTGTGGCCATTCCCCTGAAGCACCTTGGCCCCAGTGGAATATGCTATCTAGTGAACTGCTATGTGTGACCTTGGCCTTGCACCTTGGCCGCCATGTGGCCATTCCCCTGAAGCACCTTGGTCCCAGCAGATTACACTACCTAGTGAACTACTATGTGTGGATGCCATGGTGAATAAAAAAATACTCTATACCCAGCAACCACCTGATATGCAAATATACAATTATGAGGTAAGGCAGATACAAATATTTATTGGTGCATTAAAGGGAGCAGGAGCTCATGAGCTTTTGCGCAGACAGGATTTCCTGTCCTTTACTGTGGAGCCTGACATAGCATTGGTAGGCAGAGGATGACCAGCAACCCAGGGATTTTAGGGTTGATGCGGGCAGATGGACAGCTGCGGTTGTAGCTGCACCAATCTTAGATAGTGAAGGGATAGTGTTCAGGGGTTAGCCCACAGCTCAGGCAGAGATCACGCAGCTTTGAGGAGAACCAGGATCGCGTCATGGGTTTGCAACCATCCACAATGAACAGGGGAGACAATAGATGGGTTTGAGAGCGATGATGCAGGAATTTCATCATGGAAGAGAATGGACAAAAGTTAGTTTTAGTCTTGGCAATGAAAATTTGAGTGCCTTGGCAAGATCTATCAGACTTTGAGTGCTTCAGAAATATAGAGTACATGTGATCTTCTAAGGGTAAATCTGAGAAGGTGAGATCATGCTGAGGATCAATCGTGAGAGATCTGCAAGTTTATTCAACACACCTGAGAAACCCATACAAAGCCATTAACAGAACTTCTTCCAACATTACATTGAAATAAAGTGTGAAAGAACCTTGCCTTAACCTTGACACCAATGTATGCACCAATGAAATTGTGAGAGGGAGTCTTTTATCATTGCCTGAAGGATGCGCCTTTTTAATGCCCTTGAGGAGCAGCTGAACGGAAGGATTTCCCAGAAGACTCTGGGATGCTGGATCTTTACATCGAATGTGAAACTGAATCCCTGCTAGCATAGCTTTGATACTTTGATAATTTGAAGGTGATGGGATTCAAATGAAAACACAATAAATGCACAGACTACTGATACATTTACTGGTAGAGGATTAAGAAGTAAGTTGGCACAAAAAGAAGAGTAGAAGAACCAAGCTTTAATTGTGCTTTTAGCTAAACCGAGTCTCATGTATTTGGACCCAGAGTACGGCAGATCCTGCAGAGGCCTGGGGCCTCATGTACTAACGTTGCATACGCACAAAATTCGTGCGTACACCATTGTTCACGTTCGGATGTACTAAAGGTGAACTGAACTTGAGAATGTGCGGTCCTCCACGGCAGCTTCATTGCTGGCGTACGTACATATTTTTTGCTTATGTCAGTTGTCAGTTCGACACTCAGCGAGAGGCGATGCATTGAATTGCATAGCCGAAATTCAACAAAAATATGCTTCAGGGACAGTTGCATGGATGCGGAAAGTCATTATTTATCAATCAATCAAGCAATTACACAATTTAAATCATTGCAGATTATTTGTGTTAAGGGGTTATCTGCAGCGCGCAGTCCTCTACTGCGTATGGAGAAAGTTGAACACACTTGAATTATCTTTAGCCTCTTGGCATATTTATTTAACAGTTAACAATAAAGTGCGGACCGATGTGCCGCCGTCTCATCAGCATGGCTCACACACAACAACAACTAGCGCTCAACAACTTTGGAGCAGGTGGATCCACGTCTTACGTATACGTAACTCTTTTCCAAAAATACACCAAGTACAGTATGTTCAGTCCTACCAAAGTAATACAGGAGACTACCACCCACCTGTGGCCTGAGAGGCTCTGGCGATGGCGCACAAGTATGTCTTCATATCGACCAAGAATGGGTATTCCTAAAAACAGCCCAGTTGACAAAAGGATCTCGCAACAGTTTTCCGACACTAGTTCGAGCCTTTTTCAACTCTGTTGTGCAGTGCGTTCTCCGGACCTAGTTTACTAGAGTTTGAACTGCCTGTGCCACGCAAAAGAAAATAATTTTTTTGGCTCTACCTCCGTCAGCACACGCGTCCAATTCACTACCTAAAAATTTCATTCTTTTGTTCCCTGGCTGTTTGCCATTTCATAAAGACAGCACTATCTAAGTGCCTTTTTATAACTAATTCCACGCAAACATTCAAGATCAGGTGTAAAATTGAGGGGAGAGGGACAGGGGGAGCGTTGTGCTCGTGAACATGCGTTGCGACTCAAATTTCACGTTGATCGATGTAACAAAGAGCAATTGCGTGGGATTCTGCGTATGCACCCTTTTGTATCGCACGTTTTGATACATCTGAATTTTTTTGTGCGTACGGAACTTTCACTCTTTCAGTGTACGCCACATTCTAGTAGGAAATCCACGCAAGTCTTAGTACATGAGGCCCCAGGTCCCTGCGCTACTTTTTACTGGTGTGAGGATTAAGGAGTGCTGCTCCTGGGGTCTTGCAGAGTTAGTTTAACATCTGATAAATCTCTTTCCTGTGAAATTATTAACCAAGAGTGAGTTACTACACAGATAAAGATTATTTCTAAGCATGCAATAATAAAACATGTTAAGACAAGCATCATTCTGGAACCCCTTATTACATTTTCAGGCAATGTTTAAAGCTGCAGTAGATAAAATATTTTTTGTCATATTTGCTGAAACCTTCATTATATCCTGACAGTAGTACATGAGACAGATAATCTGTAAAAAATAAGATCAATCAGAGCAGAAAAACAGACACTTTTGGGTTGGAGGCTTGAAGATAGTTGATTGCTGAGTTTCATTCCCAGGGTCTGTATTTGACACTCTGCGAATGAGACTCAGTAACCAACTATCTTTCTTGGCTTTTGATTGCTTGTTATTGTTCAGGACCAGTAGGAGGAGCCAGAGGAACCTGATTTTCCACACATTATCTGTCTCAGGATACAGTGAAAGTAAAGCAAATATGTCAATTATTTTTATAAACATTACCAACTGCAGCTTAAACACAAGAGCCTCAAAATGCAAATGCACATACAAAACAATCCAATGGTGGGTATATATGTTAGTAATATGGACTACATAAGTCTGCATTGTTAGACAACTTGCAGAGCAGAAACACAGACATAGAAAGCATGCACAGTATACATCTGACACAATAAAAGGAATGCATGCAGGTTCATTCTGCATAACAGAGTTCTGCCTGTCTGTAGACAAAAAGAGTGCAGCCATATTATAAACAAAGACTGATGATAACAGCAAGACCGGGACAAGGTCACATAGTGTATCTGGTGAGACACAACTGTCTTTGGTTCATATAAAGAACCATGATCTGGTAACTGTGAGATTGTTCTGAAGCCTTATTGTTATCTGAATGGGTGAACCCAAGCTGGGCAATAATTGAATTATAACAAATTTTTTGTTAGTTTGAGTTGGAAGGAAGTTTGCTTTAGAATTGAGGCTAATTATAAGATAAACCTACAGACCTGTGGGCTGAACTCAGAGCTGTGTTTATACTACAAGGGCAGAGTCAGACCCAGGCCAGCTGCTAGGAATTGGCCTTTCCTAAGTCCCGCTCTTTTTTTCTCTGTGCCACAATAGCAGTTGAGCAAGCTTTGGTCAACTGTCTCCTTTACTGTACTTAAATATGTTACATGCTAGGCTCGTATTTGGTGAAAAACAACCACATTTTGAAGATAGCCTGCCTCCAGCAGGTGGCCATATAATATAAAATAACATAGCATAATATAATATATAGCCTTATAGGTTGTTTTTTTAAGATAAGATAATCGAGCAGTTACAGCAGCAAGGGAAGTGGAACAAATATCCAGAAATGAAAACCTACCTATGAATATTATATTCCATTTCTGCTAATATATCTTCCTAAATGTTACACACTGGATCTTTAAGGGGCAACCATCGACCTTTGTATCGCCACAGTGGCCGGTGGGCCTGGTCAGACCATATTACAGTGACAGTACCTCTAAGAGCTCACCTGTCTTCTGGCAGACGAAGTTCTGTGGTCAGAAACTCAAAGATCTTGGCACTGTGCTCCTTGTTCTTGTCAGCAGTGTCAGTCACGCCAATAGCAGACACCGACAGCATTACACACGGAGAGCAAGAGCCAGCTATCATCATCAGCAGCCCAGCCTTCACCACCACATTCATCCTCTGAAAGACAAATAATATTGGTGAGGGTAAAACATGAGAGAGAGGGAAACAAAAAACACAGTACTTCATGTGAAAGCCATATATGTTTTACAAAGTGAGCACATTTCCCCGGCAACAAGGTCAGAGTTCATTCTCCAGTGCGTCCTTAAACAACGCACTGGCCTCTACCCGACAGAGCCTTTACTTTAACTGTGTGAAAGGGGGGGTTTTGAAACATCAAATCCAGTAATTCAGAGCAGAACCGTTTATGGTAACTGTGTGAGTCTGTTAATCTATAATGAAAATAATCCTTAGTTAAAGTCATATAGTAAACATATGTGAGCTATATCACACACACATACTGCTGTACTGTATGTTACTGTATGTCACTGTACTATATGTAACCATTTGTTACTGTACTGTATGTAACTATGTTATTGTATGTCACTGCACTGTATGTCACTGCACATCACTGTATGTGACTGCACTGTATGTGACTGTCACTGTACAGTAATACTACTGCTGCTGCTCTAATGGCATATGACACTTAACCCAAGGTCCACAGACACATACAACTTGGTAACCAACCTTGGTACATGATCCATAAATGGCTTAGGACTCTAATCTCACTGTAAGAGATAACACAGATAAGTTCATGATTGTAATGAATGGCGAGGGGTCAAAGAAGCACACAAGGCAGTTATTCCCCCCCTCCCCCCATCAGCTCCACTAGCTAACATACATTATTTCAACAGTCTTGTGATTTGGACAAGAATTCACACACATATCCAACAGGTCTTCATGGGCAGTTAGCTCTTATGTACTCATGCAGAGGAGTCACAGGTGTCCAGTTACACTGTATAGTTAGTAGAGATGAATAGACACCTTTCAGCCACTTACAATCAAGAATTTTCAGGGGGCGAGGATACAGTCCAATAATATGGCAGTAATAGTGGACGTGCTGGAAACGCCTCTGTTCCATTCACGCTAGAGCCAAAGGCTGCTTTGGTTTGGAGTTTGTGGCAAATTAATGTAAAGGTTTCTGTCTGACAGGCACATGTGCACAGCTGCAGGGCAGTACTAATGTAAACCGGCAGCAGCTTTGACATTGAGTAAAGCTCCAGTAAAGTGTCAGAGAAGCGGGGTAGAGGGGTAGAGGGGTACTCACGTCCTCGGGTTTCCCCAGAGCAGCCGCGACGCACGAGCTCAGCTTCTTCACAAAGTCCTCCGAGAACGAGCCGGCCGGTAAATTCGTCTGGAAGTCTATGAAAGGCATGTTAAAGACCGCGAATCAGGTCTGCCGACAACTCTGTGTGGGGACGAGGACGGAAGTCCAGTGACAGGACAGCGAGTTTAGGCTACTTCCGGTGTAAGCTGATTGGTTGTTTTCATTCAGGCCTGGTGGATTCTTGTAAATACTACCAGGAGCGCTAGGAGGAGCCAGAGGAACCTGTTTTTTTCACAGGTTATCTGTCTCATGTACTACTGTCAGGATAGAGTGAAAGTAGGACAATCATTTTATATTTTTTAATTTCAAAAGTAAGTTCATAACCTCAAGTTTTTACACAGCTGAGGGCAATAAAGGCTGAGATGTAGAGCAAAGATGTATGATTTATAGCTCTGTTCTGACCAAATCTAACTGACCGCACTATTGAACAAACAGTTCTGACCCCTTATATGTTCATTTATTATTCAACTAAATTACATCTAAAACTTAACAAACCTACTTTGCGGCGACTGTGGC
>NW_023339729.1:254110-257130 GCF_004916995.1 Morone saxatilis
CGTTAGTACATGAGGCCCCTGGAGCTGCATTTGAACCTAATCTGTATTCTCACATTTGAATGAATGCACAGTAAATGATTGATGGCTTTGTTCTGATTCACAGGATTGTTATTCAGTACCACACGCTTCAGCCACACCAGGTCGGAAAGAAGGGGACTGTCATGAGCTTCTTGTGAAGCATGTTTCTGACACACGATCGCATTCCTAAAAGAAGAAAACGAAGAAAGCAGATTGGATCTCAGTATTAATCACTCAATGAAGTAAAGCTAGTTCTTTTCAGGCCACTTGCTGTAGTTTCGTGCCCTATCCAGGTACACTGTGTACTCCATTTTACACATCTGCAGTTGTTCCTACAGCTGTAAAACGTGATGTTAATCAGTCCTGTTTTTTAATGATTAATCCCTATTATTGTTACCATTTCTGAGATCACTTGTGTTACACACTATTAAAGAAGATCATACTAGAAGAACATGGAATAAAAACAATCTCTGAGAAGAGACTAGATTCTGTTTTTTTCTCTCAGAATATTTACTTCAATTCCTGAGATGAACTGGACTCTCTTGAGTGAATCATGTTGCCTTCATAAATGAATACATTTATTTAGTGTGAGTGTGTGTGTGTGTGTGCGCGACAGTAAGACTAACAATCAACTATCTTCAAGTCACCAGCCAAAAGTGTCTTTCTATCTTTCTTGGCTCTGATTGGTTGTTTTTCGTTCAGGCCCAGTGGATTCTTGCAAATACCATTAGGAGGCCTAGGAGGAGCCAGAGGAACCTGATTCACAGATTATCCATCTCATTAACTACTGTCAGGATATAGGGAAGGTTTCAGCAAAAAGTAATTTTTATGAAAGTTACCTACTGCAGCTTTCAATTATTCAGTGCTAAACCTGATCATTTCCAGAAAACCATAATTTTATATAATGCTTAGTATAAAACAAATAATGTAAAAACATCAATCACTATTACACGTGTGTATGGAACATTTTATTTAACATATAAAAGTCTCGTCATTTCCCGATTTTAGCTTTATAACAAATGTGTTATAGTATCATCCTATTATTCTGTCTTGTATTTGTTTATTTATATTTATTTGTATTTATCTCAGACGGGGCAGGCTCCTATCTTTCACTTAAAGGTGCCAGCTCATTTACAAATGACACATCAATAGACACCAGGGCTCTAAATTAACCTTTGTCCTCAGTGTCCTGCAACTGTCCCAAATTCTACTTTCAACTCTCCCAGACTAAACAACCATTGTCCCTAACTGCTGAACAGAATGAATAAAGTTTCATAATTAATCACAAACTTACAGAAACATTATATATAGTTTTTTATCTAAAAAGAGAGGGAGAAGATCAAACAATCTATTTAAATATTTACAATTTCGAATGGACTATTTACATAGCCTATAAGATATAGGAATACCCTAATCCAGAGGTTCTGGCAGAAACAGTTTTTTTTCTAAAATATGTATTAATTTAACAATGCAATAGTTTCAGAATGGCTACACTCTTAGATGTAACTGTAGATATAGATGCACAGTACTGTAGAAACCTAATGTAAAATACCGTATTTCTTTATTACAGTAAAATACTGTAGTTTATATTGCATTGTGGGTCATTTTTGTCACGCAGGAATATTTTACAATATATTATAGGATAGTAATATTAAAATATTAGTAACTGAAGATTATATATGTAATTATTAGTAGTCAGTACAGTACCGTTGTAAGAACAGTAAAATAATTATTAGTAATGATTATAATTAGCAGTAATATATTAAATCTAAATAAAACTGGATATAATACAGCACAATATAATACAATGCATCAGAAATAGGCAGAATTTCAGTAAAATACTGTTTTGCAGTGATATAGTATTGTATACTGTAAATTGCATTACAGTACAATAACAGTAGCTGCACTGCCAGTCACTTACTGTAAATATACATGGATATGGAAAGACAACAAAAGAATGGCTACTGTTTCAATCTATGAATGAAATCAGCAGGAGAAAGCAGGTAAAAGCTGAGCCACTTTAGACCATAAACCTGTGTGTACCCTACTATTTAATGTCAAAATGGCTGCTGTGAAAAAGGTCTATTGTTGCTTTATCTTGCTTTAAATTGAGCTTAAATGTGACTTTCCAGTAAGCTACAGAGGCCTGAGGATTATAATTTCTCTTAAAGTGTGTAGAGTCTTTGAGAAAGCTTAGCTGAGGTCTGAGGGTCAGAGGCTGTAGCTAGTAAAGGGGACGACACTTCCTGCCCTACATAAAGAAACTTAGATACCGCATTCTCAATTTGATACGTGCCACATTGGTGAGGACAACGGTCAAGAGCCCCCGCTTGGAAAAATTCAGCATGTTTTCCTGAAGACAAATTTCACATTTTTGCATGTGCAGCGGAAATTGTCACAAATTATACACCCAGAAAATGAACTGTTGCATTTTGTACACATCTGACAATGTTCATATTATCTTTCAAGTAAAGTGGGTTTGAACAGTTCTTGCCAACCCCACAATTTCAAGAATGAGCAAAACATTTAACAACAACCTTTTAGGTCTAAGTTTACTAGAAAATAAAGATGACCCGCATAAAGACTGGAGACAAAAAAATGTGGACATCTTACAAGGCACACATACAGTCAGAAGTTGCTCCTATTAGACTGTATTTACTCTGTTTATTTTTGTTAATTTGATTAATGAAATAATGATAAAACAAGCAACCAAGCGGCTTTATAACAATATAATACATATAGAAAGCAAAAATGAAAAAAAAACAAGCCTAAATAATTGACTTTGATGTTGCCAGTTCATAGATCAGAGCCTGCATGTCCCAAGGAGTTCAGAATTAACGTTTCGCCATAGAGGTTTGAGAGTTAGAGTTAGCCAGTCACTACGACCGCGCAGCACATCGACGCATACAGCAGCAAGCCAATTGAGATCGCCTCTGCCTCCACAAGCTGGCTGCAGTAGGGGAGCGGAACTATCTTAGCATTTAAAACGATCTTTGTCCTCA
>NW_023339729.1:257155-257531 GCF_004916995.1 Morone saxatilis
ACAGCAGCAGCCAATGAGGGATCTGCCTCTGCTTCCTCCACAGGCTGTCTCTGGAGTAGGGAGGGCGTGAACTATCTTAGTCATGTAAACGATCTTTGGTTCCTCAAATAAAGTTCCAGCAGAAAGTGTCGGAGAGGAGAAAGCTCTGTACTCAGAAGCAACGATGGCGTTAGAGCTCTACCTGGACATGTTCTCTCAGCCCTGCCGCTCCGTTTATATCTTTGCCAAGAAGAACAACATTCCCTTTGAATTCAAGTCAGTTTCACTGATGGAAGGTGAGTTCAGGTTCACTCACAGAGGATCCTTTTTCCAACCAGCGGGGTGGAGGTAACGTTCACTGTCGTTGCTACTGTTGCTGTACTCTCTCTCTCTCTCT
>NW_023339729.1:257556-262113 GCF_004916995.1 Morone saxatilis
GTTGCTTATGTGGGATTTAAATCGACAAACCTATCAAAGATAACTCAAGATTCCTGACAGTGGCACTAGAGGCCAAGGTTAATGCCATCAGGAGTAGCTATATCTTTAGACAGTGAGTCTCTAAGGTGTTTGGCCAAGTACAAGAATTTCGTTTTTTTTCTGAGTTTAACATCAGAAAATTGCAGCTCATCCAGGATTTTTATGTCCTTAAGACATCTTTGTAATTAGATAATTGATTAATTGGCTTGATTGATAGGATATTAACTGCGTATCATCTGCATAGCAATGAAAGTTGAATGTAGTGATTCCTTAATAATGTTGCCTAAAGGGACATATATAAAGTAAATATATTGGTCCCAAAGTACAGAACCTATGTGGAACTCCATGACTAACTGTTAGTATTTATTGAATTTCATTGTTAACATGTACAATGTGAATCGATCTGAATTAAATATGACTTTAAACCAGCTTTAGGCGGTTCCTTAATGCCAATTTGATTGCTCAAGTCTCTGTAAAAGAATATTATGTCAATGGTGTCAATAGCAGCACTAAGATCTAATAATACAACTACAGAGACAAGTCCATTGTTCGGAAGCAATCAGAAGTATTATTAACTTTAACCAGAGCTGTTCTCTGTGCCGTGATGAACTCTAAATCCTGACTGAAAATCCTCATATTTAAATTATTGCATGTAAAAAGCACACAACTCTTTGCGACTACTTTTTCCAGAATCTTAGAGGAGGAAGGGGAGGTAGAAATCGGTCATAGTTGGCTAAAACCCCTGGGTCAAGAGTGGCTTTTTAAGAAAGGTGTTTAATTACCCAGCTACTTTAAAGGACTGTGGTACATATCCTGACAATAAAGAAAGATTAACAATCTAGAAAGAAAGTGCTGATTAAGGGTACGACTTCTTTAAGCAGCCTAGTTAGGATGGACAAACAAGCACTGGTTCTAGGTAGGACCATATATTTTTGACGACTTTTGGGTCTACCGAGTTTCTCTTACACCGTAGTATCTTGGAAGATGGAGCGGTATCAAGTTTGTCCCAGTCTGCTACTTTCACCACTAGGATGCCACTTAATCCTACACACTGGCCCTTTTTTAAAATAACCCCACAAATGGTCACAAAATGAGACTTAAGGGTGGCCCAGTCTGGAGCTGTGGATATATTTTTTTAAACACATTCTGTATTAAATCGGTGCCCGGTATTGGCTGAAATGTAGGTATCAATTCAATTCAATTCAATTCAATTTTATTTGTATAGGCACCAATTCATAAACAGAGTTATCTCATGACACTTTTCAAATAGAGCAGGTTCTAGACCGTACTCCTTATAACATTTACAGAGACCAACAGTACCACCATGAGCAAGCACTTGGCGATGGGGCAAAGGAAAAACTGCCTTTAACGGGCAGAACCTCGACAGACCTTCGGCTCTAGGTGGGTGGTCATCTGCCTTGACCAGTTGGGGGGAGAGAAGAGAGAAGAGAGAGACAGAGAGCAGAGAGACAAACAATGTAAGATATATCAGAATCAGAAGGAAAAATGTATCAGAACATGTCAGAAGGAAAACACCAGGCCAGTGCTGTTCTGAGTTAGAGCTACTGAGGGGATTTCCTGCTGCTTTCAGTCCTCAGCTGGTGTGCCACACTTTGACTGTATCAGTTGTAGAGCAGTAACAGGTTCGCAGGTTCTCATGGATCCTGGTGGAGCCTCCTGCCATGGTCCTGCTTGACTGCCATTGTGCTAATATCACTGATATTATTGTTATTATTATTATTATAAGTATTATTAATGCTGATCATCATCAGTCACTACTATTAGTGTAGTTGCTACTGCTACTGCTGTTGCTGTGCATCTGCTCTCTCTCTCTCTCTCTCTCTCTCTCTCTCTCTCTCTCTCTCTCTCTCCTCTCTCTCTCTTTCTCACCCACCCCAACTGGTCGAGGCAGACGACCCCCACCTACAGCCGAAGGGGTCTGTCCTAGGTTTCTGCCTGTTAAAAGGCAGTTTTTCCTTGCCCCCGTCGCCAAGGTCTTGCTCATGGTGGTACTGTTGGGTCTCTGTAAATGTTAAAAGGAGTTCGGTCTAGACCTGCTCTATTTAAAAGTGTCCTGAGATAACTTCTGTTATGAATTGGCGCTATACAAATAAAATTTAATTGTTGAATTGAATAACAGGAAGACAAAATCATGAAAACAATACATTCTTGTGACCAGTGTTGGACGTTCATTCCAGCCGCTGCAACTATTGTGTCCACTGTATTCAACTCTGTAACTGAGCTTGTTCTTAATACAAAGTGATAGTGTTGTTATTTAATCACATCTTTGTATTTTGGCTGTAGGTTTTGATTCCCAAAATTCTGGGCGTGGATGTCCCGCAGGACAAGCTGGACGGTGCCCTGGAGGATCTGAATGGCTCACTGAAACTCATGGAAGAAAAGTTCATCCAGGACAAGCCCTTCATTGCAGGAGATCAGATCTCTCTGGCCGACCTGGTCGCCATTGTGGAAATCATGCAGGTGTGCAGAAAGGTTTTTCTCCACAAGTTTAAAGCATTGTTCAGGGCCACGCCAGTGTGTTTGTACAATTTAGCCCATTTACTGCCACCCAGTTTCTAATGAATATCACAATGCTTTAGATATCTATCTAACTGTCTGGGCAGCTGTGGCTCCGGAGGTAGAGTGGGGCATCCACTTATCAGAAGGTTGGTGGATCCTCCTGCTGCAAGTGTCCTTAAGCAAGATACTGAACCTGTGCATTGGTGTGAAAGTACAGTCACTTTACCAATGTATTCGTTTCTACATCTGAGACAGGTAGTCTCTGTTTTACGGTCTCTATTTTTTGAAATTGTACCAGTATGACACTTGAGCTTCAGTGCCAATACAATACTTTTGTCAATACCTTAAGCAGGAAAACATACAATAAACATTTTTCATCTAATATTAAATGTGAAATGTTCTCGAGACACAAAGACACAAGAGACACAAAGACATTTAAGAACTTAAAATAATAATAATAATAAATAATAAAATTATTAAAAATTAAAAAAAAAACTATATATATATATATATATATATATATATATATACATACACACACACTATTGGAACATACTAATCCAGAGATCCCGGAGAGAACGGGTGAGAGAGAAAAGGTCAAACAAATATTTATATGTTTAGCTATAGGAACACACTAATCCAGAGATCCGGGATGAAAGAGCGAGAGAGGTCAAATGTTCCACACCTACTGACTGTCTGCACACAGCCCGGGAAGAGAGGTAGAGACCCCGGTGCTGCTGGCAGAAGAGCCGTGCACTGCGATTACTCTGAGCAGAAGGCATGGGGATGAATTACAATATATTTGAATTTATTTTTCTTCTTTTTTCTGATGGTCTCTTCTGATGTTTGTTGCAAGTTGCTTTTTAGAAATAAAGTCGCTATGAGAGTCTGAAAGGTTACTAAGCTCATGCCACCTCACATTTTTTTTTAAATTTGAACGGTTAAAATGCTATATTTCATGATTCGGAAAAGTAATAATTTAATTTGTAATTATACATTTCCATCCAACTAGAGCCCGACCGATATGGGGTTTTTGAGACTAATACCAATTTTATTATTGGGAATGATATGGGTTTAGTAGTCACTCTACACTAACAGGCCCTCTCTCATCAACAGCCTGTGGGCTCCGGCCTGGACGTATTCGAGGGGAGGCCCAAGCTGAGCGCCTGGCGGGACAGGGTCCAGGCCGCCATCGGGAAGGAACTGTTTGATGACGCCCACCAGATCATCCTGGGAGCCAGGGAGAGTGTGAAGCTAATGGACGACAGCAAGCTTCAGCTCTTCAAGCCCAAGATTCTCAAGTTATTCTTGTGAAGAGGAGAACGCCGGTTCTGTTCAAACTAGCTTAGCAAAGTTTCCTTCTCATTACATTATGTGTCACTGTTAGACGCGATTATATGGGACATGCATTCCCAGCTTATTGTACGAAGAACCCCTCTGTTGGAAAGTAAAAAGCACTAGGAGGTTTAGTATGATAGCATGTTATGTGCAGGATAGTGGGCCAAGGAGGCAGTCCTGGACTCATTGTGTACCATAGAGGAATGTGAAATGTGAGATAACTGCTCCTCTGAGAGCGGAGATATTTCCTGAATGCTTCACTGTGGACGTAGTTAGTTCATCAGCTGTGCTCTATCAGCCTTAATAAACAGTGTTTGTGTTTTTTAACCCAACTATGTTCTCTGTGTTTGTCACTTATGGTGATCAGTTGATCATACTGTAATTAATGGGCCTCATGTAAGAAGCAAAATACGAACACATTTTATCTTATTTTTGTTCGTATCCATGATTTGTACCCATTGCATTCTGGGATTCAATAATGTTTTCTTAGTTTTGCTCTTTTTTAATGACTGATTGAGAGCACTCACATCTAGTTTTCACTAGAAAGCAAGAAAACATTGGTCTTAAAGCTGCAGTAGGTCATTTTTATAAAACAATTCCATGTCATATTTGCTGAAACTTTCACTCTATCCTGACAGTACAACATGAGACAGATAATCT
>NW_023339729.1:262138-262322 GCF_004916995.1 Morone saxatilis
CTAATGGTATTTGTAAGAATCCATTGGTACTGAATTAAAACAACCAATCGGAGCCATAGTGGATATAGAGGATTATTACATTTGTGGGCTAAGGAAATATTGCTCCATTGAAAACTTAATGATATTGTGTGCGTTCAGTTTCTTATATGTATCATATATACACTATATTCAATTCAATTCAATT
>NW_023339729.1:262422-273785 GCF_004916995.1 Morone saxatilis
AACGCAAGACGCTTTGTGTGATTCCTCCAACCTGAGGTAGGAAATCCCTTGTACATAATAAGGTGCTACTCAGTATACAGTGACAATTCTTCCGGGTTAGTGCTATGATGTAATCCACTCGCATTCTCAAATCTCTCCAGAATATCCTCAAATTTCTCACTTAACTGTCTCTATCTCTTAACCAGATACACGGGAATACAGCAGTAAAACACTCCGGACCCCCACACCTATACTGTTACAGGGCCAAGTTCTGGTACGTTAATTTTAATGGCAGTGAATATCTGGCCACGTCCATAATAAAATGATACTCAGGTTTTTTATTTCCACGTCGGGCATATACAACTGTGGGCTCATTGTGGGTATCTGGTTGGGTCTCTGGTAATGTAGAGTTACTGGGGATATGAATAGTGATCTGGGTTATGTAAGTTGATGTGGCGGGCATAAATAAGTTGTGAGGAACGAGTGATGAAATTAAAGAGATTGATTTAAATGTGCTGTATACCATTGGACTAATTGGGAGGGTGAGAGATAAAAGACATCATATGGAGATAACAATGTAACCCAAAGCATCACGTTGCTATGAACCGTGAGCTAGTGAATGATAACACAAATGTAAATCTATGTGGTGTCATCTGTCTTTACATTTTAATCTTTTGCTCTTGTTGCAAATTGGCGTCGCTGGTATATATATAAGAGATTTATAGAAACATATATGAATAATCTATACCGCGGTGGATACTCTTGGGCCTCTAGATCACCCATCCCTCCTGATAATAAATTGTTTTGGGGCCTGGGTAGGGTTTTGGATTCCCAAAAAAAATTCTGGGCGTGGATGTCCCGGCAGGGACAAAGCTGGACGGTGCCCTGGAGGATCTGATATGGCTCTACTGAAACTCATGGAAGAAAAGGTTCATCCAGGCCAAGTGCTTTCTATGTCAATCAACGTGTCTAAGGAGGCTCAGATCTCTCCTTTATTCCTGTGTCGCTTCACTCCTGTGGAAATCAATGCTACGTGTGCAGAAAGGTTCCTTGCTCCATAAGTTTTAAAGCACTTGTCTACACAGGGCACCCAGTAGTGTGCTTGTACAATTTAGCCCATTTACTGCCACCCAGTTTCTAATGAATATCACAAATGCTTTACATAGATATCTAATCTAGCTGTCTGGCAGCTGTGGCTCCGAGTGCTAGACACCTCTGGGGCCATCCAACTTATCAGAAGGTGGTGGATCCTCCTGCTGCAAGTGTCCTTAAGCAAGGATACTGAACCTGTGCATCGGTGTGAAAGTACAGTCACTTTTACAAAATGTATCGTTTCTACATCTGAGACAGGTAGTCTCTGTTTTACGGTATCCTATTTTTTGAAATTGTACCAGTATGCACTTGAGCTTCAGTGCCAATACAATTTACTTTTTTCTCTGTCAATTACCTTCGCAAGGAACCCCATGTGCGAAGATCAAGACATTACAATAAACATTTTCCATCTAAATATTAAATGTGAAATGGTTCTCGAGACATCAAAGAGCACAACAAGAGACAACAAGAACGACTTCTAACGCAATAAATAAATAATTTAATAATTTTTAATTAAAACTATATATCTAATACACACGCCACATATATATATACATATATATATCAACCACTAGCCTATATCATACAACAACACTAAAATTGAACATACTAATCCCCAGAAGATCCCCGGAGGAGAACAGGGTGACGAAGAGACTACAAAGCAGCCCAACAAATATATGTTAGTAACTATGAGTTAGCTACATAGTGTGGAGAACAGCACCTAGTCCAGAACGCACTCTGGATTGTAGGAGCGAAGAGAGTCATATGTTCCACAACCCTCACAATGACAAGTTCTGCTCACACAGCCTCGGAGAGTATTAGTAGGTAGAGACCGGTTGCTGCACACATCGAGACAGTATAAGCACGTGCATGCGCGAATTACTATGAGCAGCAAGGCATGGGGATGAAAGTCTTACAATATACCCTTATGCATAGTTCGATTTAAATTTTTCGCTTCTTTTTTCTGAAATAGGTCTCGTTATCGATAGATGTGCTTATGATTGTCGAGATTGCTTTTGATGAGTTTGAGAACATCTAAAGTTCTGAAGTAGTGGAAGAGTGACTAGAAAGGTTGGACGAGAATAAGCGAAATCAATGTCCACACACATTTTTTATCTTTGTGTATAAAGGAAGTTTGGTGTATATATATATAGTTGCAAGTTTCGGGCATCATTTGATACTACCAGGTAAGTAATATAATTATTGACATAATATAACAAATTTACCATCCTAATATGAGAGATGCGAGGTGACCCGAGCAGTATGGTGTTTTTGAGACTAATACCAATTGGGTTATTATGGGTAATAGATATGGGTTTAGTAGATCTCCCACCCGTCGCTATGGACTTTCTTGGCTATAGAATCCAGCCTCCTTCTCATCCAACCGGCCTGGGGACTCTTCTGCAGGCCCACTTGTGAGACTCGGTGTTGGCAATTCGCACGTGATGCTCGCGACATATACAAGTGGAGCGCCTTGGGCTGAGATGACGCACTGTGCGGGGGGTATTCAGGCCGACCAATCCCCATAGAAGCTGAACTGTGTTTGAGTTGCCTGCCCCCCACGCCCATCCTGGCAGGCGCCAGAGAGAGTGTTGAAATAGAAGTGCCCGGACTGACAAGCTGTGCCAACGTCATCTTATCCAGACATCATGCACAGATGAGAGTTCTTCAAGTTGAGCAAGTTCTTTGTTGAACGGAGAGAACGGAAAGACAGCCACGGGTTCGTTGCACGCACCTAGCCTTAGCAGCATGTGAGGGGCGTTACAGTTAATGTGTCCACTGTTAGGTAACGGTGGAACCGGGCAATCCTGAGCACTAAAATGCGCGGGACCATGGCATTCCCAAGCTTATTGTGACGGAACCGAATTCCCCTCTGTATATGGAAAGGTAAAAAGCACTGGAGGTATGTGTAATCGGATAAAAAAGCCCTATCCTGTGCAGGATAGTGTGAGCCAAGGAGTGTCAGTTTCGTATGAATGCTTCAATTGTGCATAATAGAGGAATGTGATAACTGTGAGATAACTGCTCCTCTGAGAGGTCCGGAGAATAACATTTTTTTCCTCGCGTCAAGTGCTATGCACGATAGTGGACGTGCAGTTATGTTCATCGAACGACTGTGCTTCTATCAGCCTTAATCACAGTTGTTTGTGTTTTTTAACCCAACTATGTTCTCACTGGTGTTTGTCACTTATGGTGGATCGTTGATTCATTAAACCGTAACTTAATGGGCCTCATGTAAGGAACGTCGTAATAAGAGATACATAGAGCCTCGACATCTCCTTATTTATATTTTTGCCTTCGTAATCATGATGTTGTACCCCATTGGGCATTCTGGGATTCAATTAATGTTTTCTTAGTTTTGCTCTTTTTTAAAATGACTGATTGAGAGCACTCACACATCTACAGGTTTTCACTCAAGAAACCAGAGAAAATATGGTTTAAAGCTGCAGGTAGGTCATTTTTATAAAAACAATTCCATGTCACTATTTGCCCTGAAACCTTTCAACTCTATCCTGACAGTACAACATGAGACAGATCAATCTGTGAAACAATCAGGCTCCTCTGGCTCCTCCTTAAGTGCTCCTAATGGTGAAATTTGTAAGAATCCATTGGTACTGAATTAAAACAGAACCAATCGGCAGCCATAGTGGATAATACGAGGAATACTTACATTTGTGGGTAAGAAATATTGTCCATCTTGAACAACTTAATGATATTGTGTGCGTTCAGCTTCTATTGTATCATATATAACTAACATATTACCAATTCAATTCAATTCAATTTTATTTGTGTAGTGCCAATTCATAACAGAAGTTATCTCAGCGAACTTCTTCAAATCAGAGCAGGTCTAGAACCCGAACTCCTTATAACGCATTTACAGAGACCCAACAGTACACCATGAGCAAGACCTTGCGACGGGGGGCAGGAAAAACTGCCTTTTTAACAGGCAGAAACGCTCGACAGACCCTTCCGGCTCTAAGGTGGGTGGTCGTCTTGTTCCTCCAGACCAGTTGGGGTGAGCTAGTGAGAGAGAGAGAGACAGACAGATAGGTGCCACAGCAACAACAGTAGCAACAACTACACTAATAGTAGTGACTGATGATGATGAACATGAAGAAGATGACGACAACGATGGGGGACAATGAGCAGTGACAACAGTAACAACAGTAAACTTCATTTATTTTGTCCAGTAGTGGAAACTAAATTTGAAGTACAATTTTAAGGCATCTATCTGTTCAGTACTAAGATAACCCAGAATTTGATTGTTCATTAATGAAGTTAACAGTACTTGTATAAAGTTAGTAGTTAGAAAGTTGTATTTTTCAGCCTCTTTTAGGTCCTAAACTGTATTCATAGTGCTCTTTAAAAATAACTGAACCCACTGACACCCTCTGATTCTGCCTGCTTGTTTCTTGGCAATTTGCAAACAATGCTGCCACCTGGTGGGAAAGACAAGTACACTGCAATCACACATCACATTTCATTACAAGTTAACTCGTTGCGTAAATCGTTGAGTTTTTATTAAAAAAAGAACAGTGAAACACTGTCCAACATTAAACCATTTATTTCTTCCTCCCAAACTGCAAGAGTTCCCGAGGAGTCGTGTAGTCATGAATGCTATGTTGTGCCCTGTGTTCTGCCGCTTTAATGTATTACTTTGTCAGGCAAAATAGCCTCAAACAGCGCGCACTCTTGACCCACAGGGTGCGCTGTGGCTACAGGAGAACGTCAACATAACACGGTAGGTCTCATTGAGCGTTTCTAACCTCCCCACTAACAAAGCCACAGAAACCCATTCATGGAGAGCTCAAGGAAAGCTGCTACATTTGTTAAGGTCTTGCTTAAATTATCACCATTTGTTGCTGATCATGTGTGCTTACTGTATATTACTTTGGAGAAATGTATCGCTTGGATTTCACTGAATATGATGTAATCTATTTACACTTCTATTTAATGAATCTGCTTATTACTGTCACCAAATTGTATATTTACAAATCCAAATTCAACTTTTCACAGCTAACTGTCCCTATCAAACAATACATTTCTTCTTTAGCTGAATGTAAAATAAAATAAAAAAATTCATTATAAGCTATAAGTTTTTTATTACAACTTTTAGTCCTCCTGCTGTGTTTTGTCATTTTAGACTGAATACACAAGATGTTTGAACTTGAATGATAATTGTTTCAATAACGTAGTGAAAACTTAAAAATAATTAATAAATAAGTTAATAATAATAATAAATCTACTATATTTACATGTGCCGTTGCTCTGTGAAGTGGTGATGACATCACCAGCGCAAGATGGCAACATCCATATTCGGGATATTTTGGCATTTTTGTCTTTGTATAGTGGGAGGAAGTGGAGACGCAACCTCCATCTTTTATATGTCAGTGGTTCCAGGGTGTCAGACATTATTTCTCTACTTTATCTCTCGTCCTTGACCTACTGCAAGGATGTATTCTATGGAGAATATGACCAGTCGTGGTATTAGGCCACCCAAAAATTCCCTTATTTTGGAAGCCATGCACCCACTTCATGACAGTAAATCTTTAACCTTTTCTTTTCCTCCACACTAATTGTGTTATCTCTTTCAGTCAGAGTTCAGAACTCTCCCAAAACTCCACCACACCCTCTAACCCTCAATCATAAATCAGAATCAGAATGAGGAAACAACATCATATAATTTTATCCCACTGTAACTGCAGTTCATAGTTAAGTTTTACAATTGAAACAAACAATACGTTAACATTTAACTGACCACCAGTAAAGGCATAATCAGGCTCAGCTACAATATAAAATGTGGCTGAGATGTTAACGCATATTTAAGTTTGTAACGTCTGACCGAGCTCGAGCTGGACACTTCAAAGAGGGTTGCAAGGCCTTCTTGATTTTAAAGCGTACTAGAAACTTAGAAAATATACACAGTAGTCCAAAACTCAACATTTCATTCATTTCTGTGAAGAAAACTAAATGCAACTGTTAGTTTTTAAGTTTATATTACACTGTAAAACCAGATAAGTTCATTAAACTAAAAAATTGTTAAAACTCAAATTTTTTACGTAAAACAAACGTAATTTTTTTACGTAAAACAAACTCAATTTTAAGTAAGTTCAAAAATAATTTTTCATCATGTATCTGTAATTGATTGAAACGACTGATTAAAATAAAAAAACTATTTCAACAATCTGAGTTAAAATAACTTATCTCTCTAAATTCACCTAAACCTCTGGTTTTATGCAAACTTCCCACAGTTATTGTGTTCACTGTTTGGATTCATTGTGCATTAGTGTCAATTTACTCAGTTGTTATGATGCAAAATGGTACTGGAATCCCAAGTTCTCCTAGTTGACTGACTTCCTGCACAGTGTCACTCTCTTTATTCAAGGCCTGCCACCTTAAACTATGAAAAATAATAAAAAAATTGAGATCCCACATATTTGAAGAGCATGTTTACCTCCTAAAAAATACAATATCATGAACAGTGATTTTTCATAACTAATTTGTTTTCCGTTTTCCGTCTGGTGGGCCAAATCAAACTTTATGGTGGGCCAACCTTGGTCCACAGGCCCTACTTTGGGTAGCACAGACTTATACCATAACTTCGTGCAATAGGGTATCTGCTGTTATACAATAAATATGGGTAAATATATGACCTGTATTTCTTGGCATTCAAAGTTATTAAGTTAAGCTTATTTTAGATTTCTTATTACACTTTTACTTATTACCTCAGAAAGGATGAGAACAAAGATTGAATCTTCTTAAACCAACTTGAAGGAAATTTCATGGCCAAAGACAGACATGATGAATGACTATGTTCTGAGAATATTCATCTTCAGCACCTCAGCACTCCCCCACAGACACACTGGCAAAGAAGACCATCTCTTTACACAGTGACCCCAGGGAATTCAGATCATAGAAAAGTAACATTCCAGCATCAAGTAACATTTACGTAGTCTTTAAAGAGTCTTTAAAGTCATAAATGGCTGTATACCCATTTTGAAACAGACAATAAAACATAATAATTGCATAAGTATGAATTAAGTAGGATCTTGCTCCCTGTTTGGGGCAGTGACATGAAAGTGTTCTCTATGAGTATCTACTGGAGACTACAGGGAATGATAAACAGACCTTTAGACTTTCTTTATCCACTATGAATCCTTCAGATGTGGACACAGTTTACATATGTAATTACTGATGGGAAGGAATGACATGGCCTCACATGATGACTTTATTCAAGGCCTGACCATTATGAGGAAACAGTTTGGAAGAGCAGAGCTAATGTCAATAACTCATCAATCACTTATTTGTGAGTGTCATTTCAGTTTCAGCTTAAAGCTATACACTAAAACCTGTTGTGTTTGAGTTGGTTAAGTATTTTCAACAAGTGAAAATAATCCTCAGCATGTGAGTCTTCAGCAGCAGAAGGACTCAACTGTACAACCACCAGCCAGCCAATTTGGCGCATATACAAATAAAAGTGAACTGAAATTGAAATTGAACTGAGGACTGTGGGATGGAACATAAATGAACCTGAAGCTCAGTATGAGTTCACACACCTGTTTTGCGTGTCGTTTTAGTAGAAGGAGGTATGGGAAAACTTTCGACCTAGCTGCATTTGTATAACAGCCAATAGGAACTGTTTCCTCTGAAATGACTGTGATTGGCCAACGTCTCCATCAAGGGTTGGATTTTCCAAAGCCTGAAAACAGAGCCAAGAGGCTTGAATAACAATATGCTGAAGGGTTAATTTGGACGTTTTTCCGATGATGATACCTCAGCTCTAACAAAACTGATTTCCAACAAGGCCCTCACATGTCAAACATCCTCTGCAATGCATTCATTTGGAAGGTTCTTTTCTGTCCAAAGTCATTTCAGGAATGGAATTACACGATTTACAGACGCTAGTGGAACAGAAGCAGCAGCTACAGCATGTACACAGTGATAGATACCACAAGTAGATTATAAAATGTTTGCTCCCATAATATCATGTATTGTAATATAAGACTGACAGGGGGACATATTCTTTCCGACATGACACACACGTATTTTAATGAAAGGAAATTACTATAGTTTTTAATAGTTTCGTTATCTTTTTATACTTTTTATAGTTTTTTTTTGGTGCCCCAGCTGCTGGAATATTAATGTTTTTTTAAATCTTTCTTTAACCATTAACCTGATCTGAATCCACAACCAACAAGAGAGTGGTTTTTGCACACTGTTTACGGGCTGTCAGGAAACAGATCAGAGTAACAGATCAGAGTTCAGATCCTTATGTGCATGCTGCAATCATCTTCCCGCAACACAGGAGTCGATAAAATCGCACTTTCTGCCAGCACACGGCCACAATTGAGTGACCGTTGTGGTTCAGGTGTGTATATAAAGAGCAGGGTGGCCTCCCGTCATCACTGCATCACTCAGCTGATACCTGAACAACACCTCACATTTACCTGACAGGTAAGACCCCTGCTGCAGTTCTCTTCTCTCAGTGGAGCTCCTGGTTCTGCTCTCTCTCTCTGTATGTTTATTGGTGGTTCTTCTTTCTCCACACAGAACAATCTGTTGATCATCACCATGAAGACTGTCCTGGTCCTCTCTGTTCTCCTCTGTGCTGCATTTGCAGGTCAGATTCAACATAGAACATTTAGACAGAACACACACACTATCATCCATGTGCTCATGAGTCAGCCAGCAAGCCTCTACCATAGTGTGGTACTTGTGCACTCTGTTGTAAAGACACTATTGCACTGCTGTTACTGACGGGCTGTGTTTCTCTCTGCAGCTCCAGTTGAAGAGCAAGAACAGACTAAAGGTCAGTACTGAAGTCCCTTTGCTTTCATTTACACACAGACAGATAGTCAGAGCTGTATCTATCTGACACCAACATTAATGTGGTTCATCCACAGAAGCAGCAGTGGAGGCTCCGAAGGAACAGATGGCTTCTGCACCTGGTTAGTGTCCTCTTTAAAGTGTGTTAGAACAACAGAACCAGGTGTTTGGCTTCAATGAATTGATAAAGGAAGTTTAGGACTGCCAGTTCCTTGTTTTAAGTTGTTTGGATTAATTGATATGAATAACTAATTGAAGATAAATATGACGTGCAGTTGTGATATACTGTACAGTCAAACACTCTCAACTAAAAAGAGGTCTGATGAAGCAATTGATGTTTCAGAGATGGAGGACAAGATGATGAAAGATGAGGAAATATTTGTGCCAGAAGATTCGGTCCTTGTTCCCAGAAACGGTAATCAGAAAGGACACACGTCACTCTTAACAATATTGCAGTATCTTATAATACATAGCTGCTACACCTGTACATATTGTTGACTGGTTTCTCTGTGTTTGTGCAGCACATGTGTTTGAGGAGGCAGCAGCACCTCTGAATGTAAGAGCCACCTCACTATTTATGTTCATTCATGATTATCAGTGTGTTTCAGGTAAAGTGTTCAGTTGAAGTAAAGTCAATGCTGTCTCTCTTCTGTCTCTCTGTAGCCCGTTATAACTTCTGTCCTGACGGATGGTTCAGCCAGGGCTCTCGCTGCTTCAAGTTCATCAATACTCCCTTGTCCTGGTACAGTGCTGAGGTACTGTAACGTCTGTATCCTGTTATTGTGAACAGTCAGCCTCAGTAAACTTGTGAACATCTGATAGCCTTTATTCATTCAGTTAAGATATTTCAGAACTTACCATCGGTACATGATGAATGCAACATGTTCTACAACACGGATGGCTAAAGCCTCTGAATGGTGATGGTATCTGTTAGTAGGTTAGTCCCTGATCTTTATGTTCACACAGAACATGAGGATATTTTCTAGGAGTTTTTTAAAGTTTAATAATTATCCTCTGTCCAACAGGAGCACTGCAACAGCCTGGGTGCCCACCTGGCCTCAGCCACCAACCCCAGAGAGTACAGCTTCCTGCAGCAGCTCACACAGGCAGCCGGTCAGAGCATCGCATGGCTGGGAGGCTTTAACCTCCAGGTCTGAATTTATGAAGTAAAACAACCTCAGTCAGTCCAGGACCTGGTCCAAAGGGGTCTAGACCAGATTCATATAAGAGCAAATAAAGAGACTAAGACAATTCTTCCTTACACTCTTTGTCTCTCAGGGCCGCTGGATGTGGATTGACCGTGAAGGTTTCTATTACACCAACTGGTATTGCCTGTACTCCACCAGCAGCAACTCCTGCCTCTACTTACGCACAGCCGGTAAGTAGTTTGTTTGTCAAAGCTTAAAGTATTGTATGTTTTCATCTTCAAATTGGCCTCCAACTCTACTCAACCCTTCTGATCTAACTAATAAAAAAGGCCCCTTGTCAGGTTATTTACACCTTTTTACATGTTTTACAGAAGTTAGCTTACTGTGATGCAGATGTATACCAAGTACCAGGGCTAACGATAAAGGAACTGTGCATTTGTTAATATAGTACCTTTTACTAAATTAATTACACACAGTTTTTGGAGGCAGAGCTGCTTTGGATTCAACAAATACTGATTTTGCAGACCCATGAATGGAATTTAGCTAAGACAATACATATTGTGTGTGTAGGTAATAATTTTTTGGTTATGCAGCCTTCTTTGTCAACAAAAACTTTTAAAACCGCACATTCGGTCCCGATTTTATGGGTGCTTTATTATTTGAAAAGCAACAACAAACCGCGGTATAACACAAATTTATTTCACAGTGATCTATAGACAGAGGGACAAAAAAAATGAAGTTTCATACATTGTACAACCAATAGGTATTTGGTCGACGAGTATATCATACTGTTTAAACTGTTGTTTTGCATTACATTGCAGAATAGAGATCTCATATATTGACATTATAATCAGGAATACAAAATGTAACATATGGATTTTGGGTAAAACTCCACAACAAAATGTTGGGACGAACAAAATATGGCAGCCCATCCATCACAAAGAACAGATGTTACCGTGTAAAACGAATGGACTTTTAGAGCAGATGAAGCGATAGGGAAGTGGCCTTACACGGGGGTGTTGAATCCAGCGGCCTGAAATTTTGAAAGCAAACAAAACTTTAATGAACCCAGGGGGTGACGTTCATGCTAAATGGTAATACAGAAGGAAGGAGAAAGTCTGCATATTTATGAAGTTACACTAAAAAATGACTGCGTCTTGCTCAGCATTAAAAATCTTGGGTACCGCTGAGTATAGCAGGTTTTGAAGGGTGAGCTAGTTAGTATAACAGCTTGCCTGGGGGGCGGCGTCTAGGCATGAATGACTGAAATTACTGTCTGATTTATGAGTTAGGCTATATAAGATTAAAACTGACTTG
>NW_023339729.1:273885-276851 GCF_004916995.1 Morone saxatilis
TCTCCCAGTAAGTTTGTATTTAGCCGGACCAGGCGAGGCGTTTCAGACTAACTTCATTATACAACATATGTTGATATTTCCTAAATCCTACTGTATTACGGATTTTCGTCTACAGGGGACTAAGATACACACGTATCAAGCTTATTCACTAAAGCATCGGTACATAGTTTTTTATATGTCTGAGTAAAAGAGTGACGAAGAACCTACTACCGACAGTCAAAGCTCTCGACGTGTGACTTTTACTTGTCTGCTTCGATTCACTCCAATTCCTCATTGGAAAAAAAGCAATGTTTTTCTTCCTCTTTTTCAATTTCAGATGGATGGGGTAACACCCAGTGTGGCTCTGCTTATCGCTTCATCTGCTCCAAGAACCCATTCAGCTGTTAACATACATGCTAAACATCTGGATGGATCAGCTGGGATTGTTTCTCTTTTTAATACCAGCTCATGAACTTCGTTGTGTGTCTTACTGAATTATTGTTTTCCATTGTGTATTTTTAAAAGGCTTTCATGAGTGTAAAGTGTTCAGTAACTTTTGTTTGTGACTGTGTCAGTTGGCTCCTTTCCAAAATAAAGACTTGTGAGAATGGAACAGTGTGTGATCTTCCTTTAAGAGCTTGGTTGAAAAGTGGTTGTGGAAGTCCAGCTGTAGTCTGAAGAGTAACTTGAGTCATTACAGAGGGAAGAAACCAACAGCCCAGGTTTAGAAAGTAGAAGTCTTTGGCTTGTATCAAAGCAGTTCAAATATTGTCCTACATATGAATGTCAGAATGCTTTGATGCATGGTTTGTGTGCTATAAATGGTGTGATAAATCACAGAAAATAAAAAACACCTTGCAGCAGAATAAATACAGTATGAAGGTTAGAAGTGGAAAAGGGGACTGAAGCATTTCAACCTGTTCTTCCCCTATAAGGTAAATAAGGTACCTATAAGGAATTATTCAGAGGAAGTGATGGTCTAACATACGCCTGTTTCACCCTGGGGGCTCCAATGAGAAACAATGATGACACGGAAGCAGAGTATTGTATTCAAATGATTAAGGTTGAGTTCATGATATGGTTTCTGAAAACAAACTAAACTTATAGCTAATAGTGTTATTAGTCATGATATCAATGAAAAGTATTTTCAGTATATCCATTGCCAAGAGAATATCAAGAGATACAAATAAATAATGCACTTGACCAATGCAAAAGAATTGTGTGGTCAATACTACCAAAAACATTTAACAAATAGGTTCTATAAACTAGCAAGAAGGAAGCCAGCACTGCAGGTTTTGCTTGCTAGTAGTCTCTGGCTAGGTGGAAAAAGATTTTCTTTAGCTGAGAATGGGAGAGACTCAATCAGTAGTGAAAACATGTTGGCACTCCAGCAGCATAAATACTAAATAAAAAGCTACCAGCAGCTCACAGTCTTGCCGATCAAGAAAGAACAGAGGCAGAGTTCATACTACTGTTCCCAAAAAGTGCAATAGAGGCAAAGTGGTCCAAGCAATATATATATATCTACCTATATATATATATATAGATATATATATATATTACAAAAGATATGGAAAGACACAAAAGGTCCTTGTTTGAAGCCAGTAAAAATACTCTTGGAGACCTATATGGACAACCCTTTTAATGTGATAGGAGCAGCACTTCTCAGGGTTAAATACAAGCATAAGAGTTAGATCTGAACATAAAAACAGACAGAAAACAATAGCTTTTAAAAAAACACGAGAATGTATTCAAAGAGGAGTTGGGCAGCCTGAAAGGTATTAAAGCTACCATCCATGTGAAAGCCAAGGCTTTCACGTGACTTTTTTCATTTCTGGTCTATCTGATATGCTATGTGCATGAAAGTACACAAAGAAATAGGCAGACTGTTGAAAGAAGGCATAATCACACCTGTGTAATATGAAGAATGAACAGTGTTATTTGTAATTTGTTACTTCTAGGCGGGATTACTGCAATTCCTTATTATCAGACCATGGTCCTGATTGACTCCTATTGCTAATATTACTGATATTATTGTTATTATTACTATTATTGTTATTACTACTACAGTTACCATTATTACTATTATCATTGCTCATTGTCCCCTATCGTTGTGGCTGTTGTCATTGTCGTCATCTTCTTCTCATGTTCATTATCATCATCAACATCAGTCAGTACTATTAGTGTAGTTGTTGCTACTGTCCTTCTGTCTTTACCTCTGTCCCTATCCTTCTGTATTTGCCTCTGTCTGTCTCTCTGTCTCTCTCTCTCTCTCTCTCTCACACCCCAATTGGTCGAGGTAGACGGCGGCCCACCTGGAGCCGGGGTCTGTCCGAGGTTTCTGCCTCTTAAAAAGACGCTTTTCCTTGACCCCGTCGCCAAGTGCTTGCTCATGGTGGTACTGTTGGGTCTCAGTAAATAATTTTAGAAGGTGTACGGTCTAGACCTGCTCTATTTAAAGAGTGTCCTGAGATAACTTTTGTTAAGAATTGGTGCTATACAAATGAAACTGAACTGAATTGAATAACATAAGGTCATGTGGATGACCTTATGTTATTCAATTCAAATTCAAATGGAGCTCACAATTTCTGATGAACCATTAACAAAACATCCAATAAAGCATATTACCTTATGATCTGACTTAAAAGGGATCTTGCTTTCTGCGGTGATAAGTGGCCTGCTTATACCATAATTCCATGCGATATGGTATCTGCTGTTATACAAAAAATATTAGTAAATATCTGACTTGTATTTCTTGGCATTCAAAGTTAGATTTCTTATTACATCTCAGAAAGGATGAGAACAAAGATTTTATCTTCTTAAACCAACTTTTTTGGCCAAAAATTTCATGGCCAAAGACAGACATGATGAATGTGTATGTTCTGAGAATATTCATCTTCAGCACCTCAGCACTCCCCCACAGACAATTTCAATTCAATTCAATTCAATTTTATTTGTGTAGTGCCAATTCATAATAGAAGTTATCT
>NW_023339729.1:276951-286046 GCF_004916995.1 Morone saxatilis
CATTTGCTCTTTTGTATCAAACATGAGTTCTCTATAGAACAGAAATGTTTCACTAATTTTTTTCAGAAGATATTCCACATTATTTACTTAAACTTCATTTGAAACTCATATTAACTATAATTTACTGTTGGCTTTCACAGTCACCTGCTTGAAATGCTGTGACATTTGGCTGATGCGATTACTACATAGCAAATTCACGCAATGGAAACGTTGACATTTTGAAAGAGAAAAAACGTCAGCTCTGAGTCAGCATCCAGGCTGCAGTGTAGGGTTCACTAAGTGTTAACTACTTTTTATATGTATGCTGTATGTAATTAAAATATAGCTAAAAGTAATATAAACGTATACTTGTATAATTGCAGATTCAGATTTAATGATTCACGGTCTATTTGCACCTGGGTGATAATAGTTGTACACCAGCTATTTGACTATTAACACCTCTTAGTTTAGCCATGAATTGTGACAAAGTCTAAATATCTTGTTTTCTTTTTTATCAAATGAAAGCTTTAAGCCATATCCTATGAGTGTACGTTCTGTTAATGATAGTGTGTTCCATTGTTATGAATATGCGTTATTTTGGGTAATTCTCCTTCACATTTTGTTGCAATTCATATGTTGTATTTTTTAAAAGTTTTTATGTCTGTAAATAAACAAACAAACTGCTCTCCAGCAGTGTCCTCGAGCAAAACACTGAACCCGAAGTTGGTTCCCATGCTTTAGAGATCAGTCATTTTATTTGTAAAGTAATTGTACAAGAGTTAATTTTAATTAGTTATAACTAACTTACTTTTTATCACCTTTTACGCAGATATGCAGCCCAAGTGCTTAAAAAGTTTTGGGGGATTTGTATAGAAAGTACAGGAAAGAAGTAAGTATACCAAATTAATAGCCAGATTAAAAAGATCTTTAATTTCTTTTATAAAAATAAATTCAATGTTTTTAGAAGTTTAGAATTGTCTAACCTAATTTAATTTGGATAATATAGTATTTCTCGTCTGTATAAGAGTCAGTTTGTTCTATTCTATATTCTATTGTTCATAAATAGCTACTAAAACTCCACTTTAGTTTTGGTTACGTTTTTTGATTTTGTGTGTGTGTTTGTGCTTTTTGGTTTGGATATTTGACTTTTTTTTTATCCCCTACCATAATCTTACCGTTCTTCAAGTGAGAAAATATTGTTGAATAGATTTTTTGGCACCTCATGAACTCCTATTCACCTCATATTCACCTCGAACTGCAAAAGACAATGTTAGTTTGATGTGTGAAAACTTTCTCTCAGATAATAAAAAGATCATCTTCTTTGATGGGCAATTCAATATGTGCCATGTGTCCAGATGCTTCTGCCAGAGGTGTGATTGTGACACTCCAATGCTTGCTCAAGTCGTCACCGTTATTGACTTTTTAAAAAAAAAAATCTTGATTAGATAGGGGAAGGGTAGAGGGTGAATACACAGGAAATTAGAATTAAAAGTGAAAGTTTAACTGTAATCCTCTTCCTTTGTGATACGGCATTGTTTAGATCTGTTCTATTTGTCTCCATTTGTAATTACACACACACCTTCACACAAGTTTGCACATCTGAAAAAGAAATTCTCAAGTAAAAGTCTTTACTTAGGTACTTAGTTAAGTCTTTTTTCTTCAGTTAAGTACAAAAGTATCAGCATCAAAATATACTTAAAACACAAAAAGTGACCATAGAATAATTTAATTTCATAAACATATTAGTAATTAAAAATATTAACAGAAATCTTGAAGCTTTTACCAAATTAACGTTTTATTCTTTACTTTCACCCTACCCCTACCTAATGTAAGTATATAAAATGTTAAAAATCCATAGGAGTTGAGTATATATATATATATGTATATTAATATAATAATATATAATAATAATTCAGTAAGGAATTTACTTTAAGTATGTTTTATTGATAATACTTTTGTAATTTTATTGAAGAAAATATTTAATGCTGGGCTTTTACTTCTACAAAAAAGTCCAAACTGTTTTGTGTTTTTGTGACTATGTGGAGATGAACAACTCTTTGAAGCCTGTATAATCCTACTGGCTTGTCTCTCAACCTCGTGTATATGTTGCATTGTAACTACTTTATATAATATACATATATACAGTTAACAGACACTGGGTACTACAGCAATACATCATATTCTATCAGATCATCAAATGCTCTCCTGTGAGAACGACATAGCTCTAAGAAGTCAACAGTTGATGTCCTCTGAAAAACTGGCCATGTTTTCAGCTTTATGACGATGCATTTTCAAGCTAATTAGAGAGGATTTTTAAATACTTTATTTAGCTTAAAGTACCCCTAACCCTACGAATACAGCTCATCTTCAAAACCTGTAGTAGTAACTAAATGTGAAAGGCCTTAACTAGTGTTTGGTTTGTCCGTTCTGGGCTACTGTGGAAACATAGCAGCCCTGTCTCCAAAAAACTACGTTCATATACAACTAATGTGCAACAGCAAATATGTTTAGAGAGACACGTAATGCAAATCGAATTACGTATTCTGTTAACATATCGAGAACATGTTGTTAATGAAGGTATCAGTAAATTGTTCACTGATTTCTGCCAAAATAGGGAATCTTGCAATATGTGTTTCAAAAAATGTCTATACACATAATGCAGGCAGGTATTAAGTTGTCATTACAATGTTATTATGAAAACAATTTAGTAATGTACAAATGAAATTTCTAGGGGAATAGGGAGGTTCAACATTTCAACATTTGAATGATCAGATGTGTTTTGGTTTCCAGAATGTATGTGTGTACAACAGGAACTGTAAACTTAATATAGTAATAAGTAGTTTAAGTACATTTAAAATTAGATTAGTTACTTTCATAGAATTATAGCAATACAAAATGTTAGTTAGTATTTTGATACAGTTATTTGTGTGACTCATGTTGAGTGTGTGAGTCTATTACTAAACAACAATTATGAAACTGTATTCACTGACGCAGTACACATACACATAAATAGACACACATAGTTTAGTGCTTTTGTTGTCTGCAGACAGAATTAGCAGCACACACAAACAAACAAAGCAGGATCAAATCATTTTCCATCATGCCCCTAATGCTGGTGAAGTCTTCCTGTGAGGAACGCAAGAAATGCACCAAACAAAAGTCCAACGTAACATTCAGGAATCCCTTTTGGTTTGATCACACAGGATGTAAAAATGACGATGCAGCTACACCCCCAATGTCACGTCCAGCATGTACGCCAAGACGCAAAAACACACACACGTGCTGAACTGCGGCGTCAACACTCCTCTAATTTTAGGCTGCAGCCAGTTAAAAAATACACATCAACCGACCGAAATCGAAGCCCCTCTTGCTACTCTGAAATTCCCATGGCTGGAATATTTTTGTTGTTTTCACTCAATTAACACTAACTTCAGCCATTAACGTAGCAACGGAAAAAATATACTATTACGGTGTCAAAAGTTACTTAAGCCTTAAAAGCAATTGATAAGCTACATATTCCAGAACACTAACCTTGTCTCTGGTATGTGCTGAAACAATCCAAATACGTCCCTTCTTGTTTCACTAGTCACGTCTCTGGTGTGAATTTCTGTTACAACCTCGGCGGTTGAACGTTTCAAAAAATAGAACCCCCGAAACAGAATAGAAAAGCCAAAAAAATAAATAATATAAGGAATGTACTAAATAGTAATATTAAAAAAAGAGTCGAATTGAATAAACAACGAGATTTGGGAAATTTTGACACCCTATCATAATTGATAAGATGTCTGAAGATTGTTTATTAACAAATTCAGATAATTGTGTCGATTCTCCGCCCGGAAATCTCCTTTTTAAGATCGTGGACTGATCCACATCTCATGATGCGAATGGCTGGCCATGTGATTTATATCATGAAATAAATAAACACTTTCCAGCATTGTTTAAATATATCAGGAAGCTTGCAGCCCATGAGAGGTCTGAGCTTCTGACTGCTTCTAGTGGATGACAGATAAGATAAGTGATGTTCCACGCGTCTTAAAACGTCGAAGAAGAAGCTGAAGGGGCATGTTCTACGACGTGTGAACGATAAGGCAACTAAATAACCGGTGAGACGCTCTAGTCGCTTGAGTAGCAGTGTTGCCGAGTTATATTTACACCCATTTAATTGGTGATCAGCCGTACTGTGTAATATGCAGTGGATCATTAAACAACGAACGCCCGTGGCAGTTTCTCTCAGGTTAGAGAAGTACATAATTGGTTAAACAGTCATGATTCTGTCATGTGCATTATTTTTTTTCTCTTATTGGAAATACACGCCAAAACAGCGATAAAATGATGAATGAATTATGAGCTCTGAATCCTTTCTATTTAACACTATTATCACCACATTTTAGCTATAACTATGTACTATACACACAGATGTATTGTGCGATACAGATAAAGTAAAACTTGATTGAACTAAACACCGTTTATTTTTTCCTAAACGAGCTCTAAAGTAAAGACGATGAAATCCTCTATTGTTTCAAATCAGAAAAAATTACTCCGAAAAACCAACCATAAAAATAAATTACTCTGAAAAACAGAAAAAAAAATTACTCCGAAAAACAAACAAAAAATATATTACTCTGAAAAACAGAAAAAATTACTCAGAAAAACAAACCAAAAAATAATTTTTTAAGTGAATGCAATACGCTTCCATACTTATTAACTTGCTTTAATGAACGAAAAAAACACTTTATTCAAATTATATTATGTTAAAAGTGAGTGACCTTCAAATTTAAGATGCCAAGAAGATGCCAACTTTTGTAAACTAAAGTTTCCAAGGTTAAGAATCAACTTAAATTGTAACTTTTAAGCCTCAGGAAAGAAGTAGAATTCACAATTCCAAACTGGACAAACTTGTGGAGGACAGTCATGGGGTAAGATCGAAAGATATTAACAGTGACTAAATGGATCTCATGGTCAGCCAAGATACCATGTTTTACCACCGATTAATGGTAATCTGCATTCATATGAAAGACAGGCAAGATGGAAGTACCGTGATCAAGACTTTTGCTTCCCTTTAGGCTATAAACAGACACTACAACATTCTAATCAACAAAAGAACAGACAATCATTATCACGTACTGAAGAATATTTATATGCACAAGGTCTGTATAGGTGTGTTAATGTCTACATGCATCATCACACTCACACAAAGTAATTCTTGAGTGTTCATTAACATGTTTGGCATTTTTACCACCACAACCATCACCACCATTATCGTCATTGCAGTCAGTTTCTCCCGGTTAGGATTCCTTCAGTGTTCATGGTTCAGGAGGTTTCTACCAGGAGCCCAATTATCCACAGAGGTCTCCTCCTCTCCAAAACAAACAGATCCGCTGTTTCTTGTACAGGCTTTAATTTGTTCAATATTTGCAGAATCATATCAGACCATTCAGATTCATATTTAATTATCTAATTACCTAAGAGCAGGTCTTGTACAAATACACTTTGATTAAACCCTGTAACATAGTTTAGAATTTTATAATGTCTGTTTTTCTTTTAATAAAGCTATAATTCCTGTCAGTCATTACTTAGTGTATGTGCACTGCATTCACAGACAAAACCAATTGGAAATGTCTTATAATCATGAGATATTTGCCTGCAATTATGAGATACTTAGTCATAATGATGACATACAGAGGTCAATTACAAGAAAATGTAAAATGTATTTTGTTCTGTCTGGTTCATGCAATACTCCTACATGCTCACTTATAAATGTATCATAGCTACAATACATATAATTAATACAGGGATGGATCTACAAAACTGTATTTAAAAAAATGTCCAGAACTACCATTACCAACACTATCATTGGCATGATGAACTTGAATAACTAAAGCAATGGATTTAGCTAAGGAAAAAACACTATTAGTTTCTACTGTATTAGGCTTCATTTGTTAAAACTTTTCTATTAATAAAGAACAAATAATATATATATTTCCATTAACTGGTATGACCAGACGAGCACTGGGCAGTAACAATAACGTGGGAACGTTTCCAAGTGAGAATGTTGGGAAATTTTCTTGGTCTTTACGTACACATTACGTGAATGCATCATTAGCTGCAAGTTAACCGATGTTTACTGTATGACAGGAACATGAATGTTTGCTAACCTTAGCCATCATGGCTAATAGCTGGCTTCAGCTGTATATGCATGTATAGTTGAGATTTAGGTCATGTGACTGACTTGGCAATTCAATAAAGTTCCACTGAAAACTTCCACTTTTTTCTTCTTTTAAAAAACTCAATGTCCTTCCACATTTCCCTAAAGAGTCCTGCCCTGTTCACCCATTATGCACCCTCAACCTTCCAGCAGTGTACATTGTAAATTCAGTTTCATTGTAAATTTTGTTGTCCTGCCTCTATGTTTGTACTGCATAGTCAACAACAGGCTCGGATATTTTAGGTAGGGCTAACATTGTTACAAACCTTTACAGAGTCAAGTGAGGACAATTGATGCCTATAAATCTATGGGTGAACATGTGTCTCCCTGTTGTCTAAACATCCTCAAAGGCTCAAAGACAGACCAAAGCCCACGCTAAATGCTGAACGACTATTTTACGTGCAAAAAAACAAGCCTCAAATCCAGATAATTTAACACATTTAAACTTCTGTACCTATTTAAGCTTACACATGGAATAAACAACGCATAACTCCCTTGATGACCAACACACTTGAAATAAAGACAGGAGAGTTCTCACACTAATTCCAGGGTTAGGGTAAACTGACTGACTTTTAAATGAAAGCAAAATATTTCATGTATCTGTTCTTCACAGCAGATAGTGACAGATCTCAGAGCTCATAATAAGCACAATGGTGTGAAAGACACACCCGTTAGTTTGGGTGGATCCCGTTAACAATACGTTATTCACCCTGTCAGCTGCTTGTCATGAAAATAACATGAGTTTCAATCACAGGGAAGTGTGCAGTGGAAAATAAGCAGCTTTATTTGCTGAGTCCTTCCTAGTCACTTCATGAAAATGCAATTATACAGTTGCAGGATAATTTAAGTTACAGGTATCTGCATAATAATATACTGTCTTGAGAAATCTGGGAATTTTTTGCCAATGGGCTATAAATTATTTTTTTTCTTATGCCAAAAAGGTGGTTGCTTAAAAGCTGCAGGTAATGTGATGCTCCACCTTGTACATGAGGTGAGAATGTTTTTTAGATGTGTCTATCCTACAACATATTGTAGGTTTACTTGTGTCATTTGCCAAATAAGTAAAGGTGATGAAACGAAAGATTACAGCAGCTGAAAAACTGGTTAAGTGACTGACAGAGCCATCAGTTAGTGACTCTGGTTGCTTAGCGACAACCACAACAAGAGCAGCAACCTGCTCTGCTAAATAGGTTTCAGGGAGTGCAACTACAGGTGTGACCTCTGCCATGTTACTCAGCTGCTCCCTTACCTTATACTGTAGCACAGTGGTTCAGAGATGAATTTTCCTGATTTTAGGGACTTTTTTCTGTATATAGGCTATTTGTTTTTGTTTTAATTTTTAACAATCATACATACTTAATAGGCTTCTTTCTTTGACAAATTCAGTGTCAAGTGAAGGCTCTGGGAATTTAGCTTGTGTTCAGATCTTCACTGTGCCCTTATCCTGTGAGATTTCTCAAAAATTTAAATCTAAAATAATCTAAACTATAAAAAATAACAATTTAAATTGTTAGCTTCTTCACAGAAATTAACAAAAATGTTGAGATTATAGGCGCTATGTATATATTTTTAAAACATGTTCTTACGCACCTTAAAATATGTCTTTTTTTATTTTATCCATAGCCTTTAATGGATATTGTCAGCTGAAGAGTGACAGGAGAAGGGGGAGGCACAGAGTTGATGACACACAGCAAAGGTCTGTAGATAAAAATAGGACATTCTAAATTAACAAAAACACAAAGATTTCTATATTCAGGTGATATACATACCTATGAATATTATATTCCATTTTGGACAATAGATCCTCCTAAATGTTACACACAGGACCTTGAAATAAAGTAGTGCAGGTAGGCTAAGCAAAAAAATAATGATAGTCTGTGCTATTGAGTTAACAATAACAACAAGTGAAAAATAAAATTGAACAATAACAATAACAATCTCCCACTCTATGTCCAGCTCTTCAATACCTCGCTGTTCCTACTTACACTAGCTAGCTACTTCCTAAAGCAATCTTAAACAGCCCAACAGACCAGTAGCTAAAATATAACATTAGAGATTAAAGTTACACAGTAAAAAATAACATAGCTAAATGTTAGCTAGCTGAGATGGATGTGCCTGCAGAGGTTGGAAGAAGAGTTTTTAAAAGCAAAGATCTCACACAGCAAAAATTGGGGTGTTGAAATTTCAGGGTTAAACATTTCAGAGTTAATTTTCACTCCCAAAGTGTCATTTTAACACAGTCAGATTTAAATGATGTTCAGTGTTGGAGTTATTTTACAGTGTTGATCTCATCAGTGTTTACAAATCCTGTCTGGTGTTAGCCCGTCTCTGCAGAGATGTAAATAAACTCCACCCACACAAGACACGTATTTGACTTTTCGGTTAGATACAAGGTTAAAGACAGCATGTTTTCCTCCTCTCATGTAGCTCTAGCTAACTGTTAAATACTAAAACTGTCTCCAGCTTTGTCAATGATGATTTTACAACAATTCATATGCAAGCCCAAACTGATAAAAAACAAATTTGTATGTGGGTTTTTTTGCCTTTACCGAAGTTGAACATCAAAGCAAGTCCCAACTTGTGCTTCATGCATCTACCTTGGACATTGCCTTTTTACTGTTCCTCCTTTGTTGCATGTCTCAGTGAAAATACTGGTCCAGGTGATGTACAACCAACAGCAGAAGTATGTGCAGTTGGATGAGGTTGAAGGATGGTTTGACTGTCAACAATTCCATGAAAAAGGTTCCTTTATGTTGTAGATTTATTTACATGCTTTAAGTAGACTTTCTGAAAGTACTTTCAGAAATTGCTAAACATTTTTAGTTCTGCACTGTGTGCCTCATAGAGTCTAATGCATTATATACACCAAAACAGTTAAACATTTCAGTTGTAGGGGATACACTGCTTAATA
>NW_023339729.1:286146-290403 GCF_004916995.1 Morone saxatilis
TACACCCGCAACCAACCTCAGAGCCACAGAACCGACGTTGGTTGTTGAGATCTCATCCCCAGGGCATCAAACTACAGCACCTTTGGGACTCCGGTGCATCTCCAACTAGCTTATTGTCCAAAGACGTATCATTCCCAAAGTGTATCTTCTAAACCTTCTGGCTGTGCTCTTTCGGTGCTGCTTGCGTGTTTCTCGTTCATCGAGAACCTATTACTCTCTCTTTAAAATTACCGTCCACTACAGCCTTTAAGATACGACTAAAATCCAACGGCAGCACCCTAATAACAAAAACCACCTGTTACAACCTCTACAACTGCCTACAACTGTCAATGAGTGAATCAAGTCAAAAATTTTGACATCTTATGTTAAAAAATTTACACGAAAAGATGTATGTCCATTTTTAGATTTTTTAGTGCTTACACTTTAATGTGCATAAAGATTAATAATAATGATAATGACAACAATAATAATAATAATCTTAAATCTATTATTAAAGTTTTGGATTATTTTAAAGTTCTAGTAAAGAGAGCTGAAGTGTACTCACTGTAGACTTTAAGATGGAACCTCTGAGATAAGATGTTGTTGCTGATGGACTGAAACATATAAACACCGGAGTCATTGATTCTCAGCTGTGTGATGGTCAGAGATCCAGTCTGTTCGTCCAGCTGCAGTCTGTCTCTGAAGTGCTCATCGTAGTCGTCCTTTACTTCCCTCTCCTTCGCATAGGCGATACGCACGTTTGGCTCCTCGGGTCCAAAAGTCCACACCACCTGAGCATTACTGTGACGTGTGGTTTCTCCTGTCTTTAGGGTGACAAATGCTCCCTCTCTAGCTTTCACAGCTTCCTTTTCTTCATCGGCCCACACGCATCCCAACAGAACTGAAAGAGAAAAGATGTGGCCATGAGATTTCCCAGTTTATGATAAAACCATAAATATTTTGTTGACTGAAAAAGTTCTTTGTTTACAACTGTTTACAAAATGTACACAATGTACACAACATTTTAAAGCTTTAAAGTTTATTTGTACAGCTTTGTATCTGCTTCGATTGAAAGGGGAGTCAGGTTCATAATCATATTATGTAAACACCAGGGATACACCTTTATTTATATCTTATGTAAAAATACATTTTCGGTACCAGATACTCCTTTCAGCCACTCACTCTATAACACATTAAATACTGTTTGTTTCCTCAAATGGATGTGTGGGGGAGTTTTTTCTAATTTCCAATCCAAAACTTCACACTTTGAACATAATGACATAATAATATACAATAATGAGCAATTGTATCTTTAAGACATCAGACAGCGGTTGTCGTCTGAATCTTCAGACTTCTGTGTAATCCCCCCACACAATCCAGGATGCACACCAGAGCTGTGTTGTGTTCCAGCTACGAGCAGACTGCCAACAATACTTTTTAATCCACCAGAATCACTGCAGCACATTGAGAAGAGAAGCGGCTCTCAGCTCTGCTCCACTAAAGTCTAATACATTTTTAATAAAAGTCGCATCAAGCTGCAAAGAGCAGATTGAGCTGGTCAGATAGCATCCCATCAGTTTTCCCAATAAAACTCCCAATCGTAAAAACAGACAAAAAACAAACCATTTAACTATGTAGTGTACTTACTAGGGGTGTTAAAATTTTGTGATACAAGTCAGAATCGGTTTTAACGTTTTACCCCTGGATCGATCTAAATGTACCATGAACTGGTCGATGGTCCACTTCTAAAGTTATGAATCAGTTTGCTACTTACAGCTTCTCTGATCTCGTGGAAGGTAAAAGGTCAAGCAGGCGATAATGAGTCTGTGGATGCTAATACAGCTAGCACAAGCAAAAACATGCGAGACACGGATACAAAAGACATTTTCAGCCACAACTAAGCTACAACTGGACGAGGTTTAAGTTAATTACTGCAGACAGTCTTTTTGGCTGTGTCTATTGGAAAAGCAATGAACACAATGCATTTGTCTTCCATTTTATTTCTATAAAGGAAAAAATATATGTATTTGAAGGTAAACAAAGCCACTTTTATAGGACTGGCTTATTTGAATTTAGAATGGACAGTAAACAAATGCTAAGAACTGTATCAGATTGTATCGTATCACATTGTTAGTTAAGTTAAGGGAAAGCACATTTTCCCACACAAATACATCAGACTATAAGACTGTTGTCAGTAGATAAGATCAGTGGTGCTCTGTAAAGGGTTAGGAAGAAATACATAAGTTTCACTATAGCTACATGTACAGCTTGCTGCAATGTAAAAATGACTACAAAACAAATCTCACTTTTACGCTTGATAATTTTTGAGTAATTTTAACTGCTACATACTCAGTAGCAGTGAAAACTCTACTTACAAACAAATAAACTAGCACTGTGCGGTGGAGTGAATAAAGGAGGTTAACCACAGGTCACATTAGCACAGGATGTCAGGTAGTTCCTGTTCAGTGCTGTGCAGATGGGAGAACAATGCAGTTAAGATATACATATAAAGGAAACATCTACTACAGTTTATTTTACTTACCATAAGTTCATATTCAAACTACATGAATGACACTTTAAAGTACTGTCTTTGATAACCTTGTCTTATAACACACTATATAAGTATGTGTGTAATGTTATTGTACTTAAAAGAGTATATTTTTTTCACTTTGGTATTAGTACCATTATCTATCTGGCTCAATCTGATCCAGGAGAAAAATAATGGATAATGTCTCATTAAATGTTAAATCATGCTGTAAGATTTTACACATCTTAACACAGAGCTTGTACATAAATAATAATTGAATTGAACAGCGATTAAAGTTTCAACTAAGTTGTGATAAACTAAAACAATATTTAGTTTTGACACTCATCAGGGATACTGAACTAAGCAATTATTTGATGGAAACCACTCAAATATCAAAACTGCCCAGATCTGGCAACACGGTACATAACCAGAAAAAAGTCTTACATTTTTGCTCACCTATTGTAAAATAGACAGTGAGTTGTTTTCGTCTAAACTGAAGATCCATGTTGAATGCAAGCATGTGTCCTCTGTCAGTATGTGATTACAGAAGCTGTGATACTGCAGAGTGTTTCCGCAGTATCTCTTCAGCGTGTGTAGGTTTTTATAAAGCAGCCCCACCTCAAGCTCATTTATATTCACTGATGATGTGGTAATGCTAGAACAGTTTTAACCAACAACAACATCAAGATGGTGTCAGTTCAGCTTTTTTCATACTTTCCACCCTCAAATTCTGCTAGGTCCCTCCCTCCAAGTAAATTCGAGGAGTGAGAATGTAAACATATGTGCTTCGTGCCTACGTAGTGGGGGGAATTCATAGATATAGAACATAGATACCTAATACAGATATATATACATATATATATAATATACCTTACAGAACACGTTTAAAAAAAGTTATATTGACAGATATAGATATTGTTACTCATTCGATACGCATTAAAAGTAAATTATCTGTACGGGACAGTTGTTTTACCAAGTACTTGCTCAACCCTAATATATAACATGAACCACAAACATGAACATCAACCTACTGTATATAGTAAACAAAACTCCCTATGCACAGCCAACAACAGTCAGGTGCAGGTAGGTCACAAGCACTGCCTGAATTGGACCAATTACAGGTGCCAGTACCCTAATTCAGCTCAACCCTAAACCTAAACACAACATAACCATAACCCTAATTTATTTATCCTGTTTGACAAGGACATTTTCAGTGTTGTTTTCTTAGCATTAAACTAGCTATGTGTTTACATGGAGACTTAGTTATGCAGGCATTCATGAGTACCTCACCAGTATTGGTGATGGTGGTTTTAGAAATACCAAGCTCCACTAAATGAACTTGCTAGGGTGGTTTGGGGTCATGCATCTAAGCATCAAAATAAAGGCTTTTTTACTTACAACTTGTAATAAGTTGTAGTTTATTTTACTAACCTAGGGATGGGTATGGCTATGTTCATGCCAGAGGTGGCAGTACTCAATAAGGGTACTCATGTGGTTACACACCCCTTTCCCAACAAATTAGTGCTGGTTCCTGAACCACTTTCATTCAAGATTCTTAGAACCTTAGTGCTATCTAACAACAAGCCCGCGTTTCCAATTTTGAGTTGAACCACTGTAATCAAATAATAAATAAATAACAAATTTCCCCCATAAAGGATCAATAAAGTATTTCTGATTGTGATAATCTAGGATTACTGGGGCAGCTGTGGCTCAGGAGGTAAAGTAGGTCAATCCGTGTATCATTCGTTCTT
>NW_023339729.1:290503-293078 GCF_004916995.1 Morone saxatilis
TAACTTCAGCATACATTGTCCAATCTCAATGAAACTTCACATGTTTCATATGAGTCCCGCCCTGAACACGTCTATGTGATAAATGTGAAATTCAAGGTTTCAAAACAGTACTCCATAAACCAGTGGGTGACATCACGATAGGTTCCTTTCAGGTTGACTATAAAAGTACTCTGTTAGGGTATGAATTTATACTCAGTAACATTTTATTTATTTTGTAAGTCCTGCAAACATTTCAATGTGTATAAACCTAGATGTCATCAGAGGGATGGCCAAAATGGTTGTTCTGTGGTTAGGTGCAACCTGCACCAAATTTCAACCCGTTTCCTGCAAGAGGTTGTGCTCAATAGATATGCAACCCCAGGTTGATGAAATGTTTGCAGGGTCGACCTTTTTCTGTCTGAGGACATTTGACAACAAATCCACACATAATTTCTCAACCTAACTAATATGGATTTCTACTTTTAGACTGCAAAAAATACCAAGAACAATTAGCTGCTAGGATTCTCCAAGGTGTGCTCACGTGAGTGACGTAGTGAAGTGACGTGTGACACAGTAGAGCTTTCCCACTGATCTATAGATTTTCACATACAAGGGATTCATCAGTTTCAGAAGTGTTTTGAGTTAAATTCTCATCTGGTTTTACAGTGTAGCTCTTAAAACTGCATACTGTTTAATGCAGGATGATGATATATAGGCCTACTGTGTATATATTTTTTTTAATTTTTTGCACCTCTTACTACAGGGAATTTCTATTGCTTTGTGTTTCATTAGATTCATCCAGAAAGGTCGTGAGGATACAGCAGGCTACAGTGGATAACAGCAATGTTCCTAAGATAGTTGTAAAATAACACCTGCTATTGGTGATGCTGCAACGTGGTAGTGGAAGTAGTGGAACTTTTCAGATAGCTTATTAACTTCTGACACATCCCAAATTACATGCCAGTGAAGTCACTTTTTTTGTCAGTGATAATTATGGTTGCAAATTACTGCTGTATCTGATCTTGTTTGTATTCTCTCTGCTGCTGCTCATCCTCCCTCTAGAACAGTACTTCATATTATTGTATAATAATAATAATATATGTCTTTATTGCGATCTGCCATTATTCTAACTGGCATATCTGTTTTTTGTCTTTTTACTGCCCATACAGTCACCATGAGGACCGAGGCCATCCTAGTTCTGACTGTATTCATGTCAGTTATCCTGATACCTGCATCTTCTGCTGCTCATCAAACAAACAACAGCAACACCACCCTCTCGTCTCTTTCCATGACTGTGAATTATACATTTGATTCTGCATCTAACAAGACTCAGTCTGCCATGGGAAAAGAGGTAATTAATGACACCACAACTGCATCACCCTCAACATCTTCGTCATCATCCACAGTGACATCAAGTTTCCAAACAACCACCCAACTTCCTCCAAAGTCCTCCGCAGCACCAACCACAAGGACAACCCCTGAAGCCAAGAAGTCTAACACAAAAAAGTTAATAATCTTTTGGATTCTTTTGGCCATCATGGCTGTGGCGCTGATTGTGGGATTCCTCCACACCATGAGGAAGAGGTATTTAGACCAAGACAACTCTGTCCCAAGGCTCCTACTGGGTGTGAGGCAGAGGCTGAGGGAAACCATCGGTAACCTAGAGCACCGGATGGGGCTTCGCCTCTGGCCAGGGGGGAAGAGAGGAGGGGAAGATGATGAGGAAGCAGAGGGAAGTCAGGGTGAAGATGATGGACAGAGGATGGATGACGGGGGAAATGGAGGTGGTTGTAGAGCAAGGAACAAAGGCAAAGGGGATGACGAGGACAACAGCGACAGTGATGACTCTTCCAGTATGGAGGAGAACAAAGCAGGGGAAAGCAGACGAGAGGTAGAGGAGAGGAAGCAGAGTGGGAACGAGTACGAGGAGGAAACAAGCAGTGAGAGTGAGGGAGGCCAAAGTGCCGGAGAAGGAGAGAGCAGTGGAGATAAAAAGGGAGGCTCAGAAGAGATAGCACTAGTCAGCTCTCCACAGGAGGATGACCAAAAGGCTGATTTATGTGATGTCACTGTCCTGTAGTAATTAAAGGAGGGATTGAAAGAAGGAGAAAGAGATGCTAGGATTTTAAATGGATAAAATTGCTGATCACGGATCAGATTTAGAAGAATAATTGTGTTGTGATGGTTTTATATGCATGCTGAAGATTAAAGGTTTTGAATACTTCATGACATTCTTCATTTTGTGATCATGATTTACAAACTGAACATCTTCTGATGTGTGTGGGGAATCAAGTCTGTGTGTTTTTGATGATCTTCAAATAAAGTGTTGAAATATCTTCTGATTTATTTATTCAACATACAATGTGTAATTTCTGCCACTAGGGTGTATCTAATATCAATACAATAGCAAAAGATAATGACGTTTGATGATGATGTGAAGTAGCTTGGGATCATGGGAGTTGTTGTCTTTACCACCATTGCGGTCATTGCAGTCAGCTTCTTTCGGTTAGGATTCCTTTAGTGTTCATGGTTCAGGAGGTTTATACCGGAAGCCCAATTATCCACAGAGGTCTCTTCCTCTCCAAAACAAACAGAC
>NW_023339729.1:293178-295457 GCF_004916995.1 Morone saxatilis
AACTTACAATCTTTTCTTAAACCTAACCAAATTGCGACCTCAGCAAGCTTTGTGCAAGTGTAACCCTATTATTGCTAACTTCAGCACAGAATGAGCATGTGTTGAAAATATGACACTGCCACAGTGGACCAGTGTGTGTATTACACACTTTGGCAAGATACCTGGTAAGTACGTAATTTTTATTACATTTAGCATTTAGCATCCATACTAGGACACCAAGTAGGTAACATTTGCTATCAGGTGTTGAGTAAAAATGAATGAAGAACACATGCTAATGTTGCTGTTAGCAAATACGGCAAGAATAAGAATAACTTAGTACATCAAACATTGTTTATTATTTGTCATGTATTTCAATTTCTAATACAATGTTTATTTCTGTAAAACACATATTGCAAAGTTTAAAAAAAAATCAAAACTGGCCGGTGGCCTCTTTACAGATCTGATTTTGCAGTAGTTTGTTTTATATGTACAGCATGAAGTCATCAACAAATCTCATTCAATAATGTCTTATAATACATACAACTCCTCTGATTCTTTTTGCTGAACTCTAAACTAGGTTTTTATGCTAACACTAATCCAAGGATTATGCAATTGCAAGGATTATGATTAAGATCAGCACACACAGCTGTATCCTGGTGTCAGGGTTAGCAGGTGTCAGTCCTCTTCATGCAGATAGATGGCCATGTAGTACTGCAGGCCTGATTGGACCAGCCCCCTGCAAGAGAAAATGTTCATTCATCAACACTACATGAGGTAAATATTAACTGTAATCATTAATCATCATTAAAATATACTGAACAATGTGCTCTTTTAAACCAGAAGTATCATTAGCTAGCTGAATGCAACTAAAGTTGCAGTGACAGATGGCAATGTGCTCTTACCAGTGACTCTAAGGTAGACACATGGGTAGCTGTTGGCAGAATTCACTGTACTCCAGTAGGTGTAGCTGAAAGAGCTCTGGTCCACCCACCTCCAGCCCTGGACACAAGACACAGCAAGTCTAACAAGCAGCAGACATCGACTGGAGATTTCTGTCCACAATTTTCATATTTTTATGCTGATGCAGCCTAACTAGGATGGTGATTCATCTGTTATAGTGGCTTTTATAAAATATGTATGAGGGTCTTATAACCTGAAAGTAGAATCCTCCCATCCAGGAGACGGTGTGTCCTGCTCTCCTGGTGAGCTCCTGGAGGAAACTGTAATCAAACTGATCATGGACTGAAGCCAAGGAGGCTCCCAGACTGGCACAGTGGGCCTGGAAGGAGCCAGAATGGACATCTCAATGTTAGTTAGAATGTGAGCTTTTCAGATGTACAGCAAAGAAATACACTTCAAAATTATTAAAGGCGTGTCTTTAATTAAAGAATGTAAAGTACCGCAGCACTGCTCCAGGATCTGCTGGAGCTCACTAACTGATAGCAGCTGCTCTTGTATCTGACCCAGCCAGTGGGACACGCGAAAAAACGACCTGCAGAGGAGAGAGAGGAGCACATGGTTACTGGAACAAATGCTTTGATTCCATTATACTGATGGAGAGACTCAATGTTATATTCAAAGGCAGTAAACCTTCAGCTGATGGAGCCATCTCTCCAGCAGAAGAAAAATCCCATTAGGATCACTCCTGTCACTAATATGACCCAAGATGTGGTGAATTATCTGTTCAGCTCTTTACCTTCAGGAACAAAAGCTCCAGCTTCATTTTCTGCCTCTGAGACTGAAAAAGAAACCAGGAGCTGTGTTACAATGTGATGATATAGTCAGTTCACAGCATCACATAACTTACATTAGAACTGTATCGCAGCTGCTTTCTGCCTGCAAGCAACTTACTCTGGTTGTCCTCCTGCAGCTTCTGTGGTACAGTTTCAGCAGTTCCCACTGAGAAGAAAACACAAGGATGAGGCTGCTGCATGTCGCCTGTCTCTGACACTTCATTCATTTATTTATCCATGTATTCAAACTAAAAAGTATGGAGCCTCCCAGATGTCATTTGATAGAAAAATAATGACTGACGAGTGATCATTAAACCACTAAACAGATGAATAAACTGTGAGCACTCAGTCAAAATGTGTTCGTGGAAACTTTTCAATATGGACCTTCAGAATAAAAGGTTTGCAGAGCTCACATGCTTTTATTCAGAATTCCTGATGCTTAACATTTCCCCCACACAGTGCACTCAGTTTATTTCCATGCTGATGTGGTTTTTCTACCATAAGATAAGATAAGATATTCCTTTATTTGTCCCACAATGGGGAAATTCCAATGTTACAGCAACAAAG
>NW_023339729.1:295516-297957 GCF_004916995.1 Morone saxatilis
AATATAAACACTATGTACAAGAGAAAAAACAGTAAGAATCAAGCATCAAAATCTCAAATGCATGCAAAATCAGTTTTATTTTATTTTTTTTACAAGTAGCATAAAGGGAACTATACCTAAATTTCATTATTCAACCCTGTGTTGTAAATGACAATAAAATAATTGAATTCTGCAATCAAAACACACACAGTCACTCAGTCAAGATGTTTGCTTTGATTCGATTTTGTAGCCTGTCAAATTCTGAAAAAACCTACATCAGAATCAGAATCAGTTTGTTGCCAAGAAGGTTTTCACATACAAGGGACACAACAAGGTCTAAATAAAATTTAAAAAATCCGACCTGCTGCAGCTGTGGCTGTAAGAGCCCCGCAGAGCAAAACAGAGAGGAGCAAGAGAGCCTTCATGATGAAGATGATGATGAGGATGATGAAGTCTGAAGGTCTGCAGGGAGTCAGAGGCAGTCAGACACTTCCAGCGTTCACTAACATGTAATGAGACAGAGAGACAGAGCCGGGGTCTTACCTGTCAGTTAAATGTGAGGTGATGCTCAGGTGTCAGGTGAGTGATGCAGTGATGAAGAGGAGGCTGTCTTGCTCTTTATATACACACACCTGAAGCACAGCTTGTGCACAGAGCAGCATATGAATGGATGAACTTTGACCATTGACTGGAGTGGAAACGTGAGTGTGTTTGTGTTCCAATGAGGGCCAATAAGGAAACAGTGACATAAATAAGACCAATATGACTGATAGAGATCTGACTGATAGCATTATATGATACAACACTCATGTTAATGATGATCCTCCAGAAAGACAAATCCTAAACATTCTGGTATATTATAAACCTTAAATATAATTTAAATTAACATTTAGTCGAGTGTCCTGTCAATCAGTTTGTTCTGTTCTTCTTGCTTAACTCTGTGTGTGTGTGTGTGTGTGTGTGTGTCCTTAGATCCCATTAAAGGTCCAGTGTGTAACATTTAAGAGGCTCTATTGGCAGAAGTTAAATATAATATTCATAGTCATGTTTTCATTAGTGTACAATCAGAGTCCTCCTGACACGTCAAAGTGGCCACACAGAGCGTTTCCTCTGCGGAGCTGCTGCTGCCGGCCCTATCTTATACTGAGTTTGCCTTCGATAAAAACAGTACAGTCTATAATACAGTCTATTTCTAAAAAAATATGCAAGAGCTCGACTCTTTAGTGAAGCGTTGCTGCAGATAGCTAAGTAGCAAAAGAACGTGAGGAGGGAAAATGGAAACAACCCAAAAAGATGTTGACCACTTCCCTGACTGTAAAAGCAGACTGTATTATCCGGCTGATTTCTTTGTAATCTGAAGGTCGTTCATAAAGACACCTCCCTGTTGTCCTTGAAAGTCTATGTTTGATGTTTAGTCTGCAATCATAAATCAATGCAAGGAACATTTATTATGGCTGACTTTGTCCCAGCTGTTGTTCTTTATGGCACACAGGAAACAGTAAACCAGGTTAATTTGTTTCTGCTGTAAACTGCAATGTGATTACATCCAAACAAACTGTTTGTGTTTCACTGACTGTTTACAGCAAATCTTGTCAGAGGACGTTTCCTTATTGTGTGAACAACTCTAATAAATCCAGATAAGGATTTTATACAACAGTAAAGACACTCCATACTGTGGTTGTAATGGAGCTCATATTCTAACAGGGCCAATGTAATAAATCAATCATCCTGTGATTGTATCAGTGGACCAAAATATCATCAACACCCTCATAAAGTTACAAATAAACATAAGAGCACCAAAACAGTCACACGTGTACATGAACACACAGCAGGCTGTAGTTTTCATATGAATCGTGGGATATTTTGGTATCTCGTCACAGTTTTACACAATTTTACAAAATTTGTAATGTAAATGTAATCCTGAAAAATATGAAATATACCCACGTCCCCACTTCATGTAGGACTATTGTTTCTTCTTTTCCTCATGAAGCTCTTTTCACACTGTGGCTTTAAGAATCTTCCACACTGCAAAATGCAGTTTCTGAACAAACAAAACATTTTGACTTTTATCAACTCATGTATTTATTTTTCCATTTTCTATCAAAAGAGAACATAAGAGAAACACATCTATTCAACGTATCAGTACACTAGTAAAGATACAATCTATGCAGCAGCATGGCGGTGGTCAGTGAGGAACCGGCCTCTGTGCCAAGACATTAGCAGACTAGTTTAATGGAGCAGATGAATGGATGTAAAAGCTGGCAACGCTCATTGGTCCATCCTTGAGTGTCAGTAGCAGAACAACAACAACATACAGAGTTAGTGATGGATCCTGAAGGAGGGCCCTGTTATCAGTCACATGTTAGAAAGGACTCAATTCAATTCAATTCAATTCAATTCAATTTTATTTGTATAGCGCCAATTCATAACAGAAGTTTATCTCAGGACACTTTTCAAATAGA
>NW_023339729.1:297982-301081 GCF_004916995.1 Morone saxatilis
TAGCCAGAAGGACAAACCTAAACACCGACACATGGATGTGCTGGACTTTCGCCGTTGTTGGGTGCCAACATTCTGGAATCAGAAAAATCTAATAATGAACTATTCATTCGGACACAGCTTTATATGTATATATATATATATATATATGTGTCATCTGCATACAACTTTATCATTTTGAATAATTGCAGTACTCAACATATTGCTAAATAATGTCTGTCTTGGAGTTCGGTCTAGACCTGCTCTATTTTGAAAAGTGTCCTGAGATAATTTCTGTTATGAATTGGTGCCTAACGCTACAAAAACAAAATTGAATTGAATTGAATGTATTAACAATTGAGCTATGTCTATCGACTGAAAGTCACAAAATTGTCGCTTGATGCTCAAAATGTTGTCAAATTAAGTTTTTATTTATATGGCACCTTTATCTTTAACTTTACCTTTACTTAAACAGTGCATTGACAGCTGTTCAATAAAAGTTGTGCTTAAAAAACATGTGAAATGTGGTGGAGGAGGAAGTGTAACGCTGAGGTGACAGGTATCTTTGACAGCCAAACAAAGAATCACTGGAGCAAATCCAACCCTGGGGCAGGAGGAAACACTGAGTCTTCTCAGTGTTTCTTCCTGCAAGGCAATAGTTATAATTAATGGATTTATCAAATCACAAATGGCTCTGAATGCTCCCCCTGATCTGCCTGCTGGCTCTGTGTATTTTCTGAAAACCGCCACCTACCAGGTCCCTGAATACTCACTGGTTGTGTGCATTCTCTGAGAAAGATTGACACTCCAAGCCACCTAATGTACATTTTGGCTCTGTGTATTTTGCTGGGGAAAACACCACATCAAATGGGAGTGGTTTAGTCAAGTCAAGTCCAAGTCAAAGTCAGCTTTCTATTGGTCAGATGCTGCTTACATGCACGACATACAGCACAAATGAAATTTCAGTCCTCTCGGACCCACGGTGCAAACATGCAATAAAAAAAATAGAAGAAGAAAAATAGAAAAGATATAAAATAAACAATCTACAATTTAAACAAGACATAAAATAAACAATCAACAAGACATAAAATAAACAATCAACAATCAGCAATCAGGTTTATTTTCTAGCATTGCCTCCTCTCACTCTGTCAGACCAACTCCTGAACTATGTGCTTGTCCTGTGTATTTGCTGGCAAGGTTCCACACTCATAAACAACCTAAACTACCCATTGGCATTGTGTATTTGCTGGGAATACGCTACACTACTAGGCTTCATGAACTTTTTGAATTCGCTCTAAAAGCTACACTCCCAAATGTCTTAAAATACCTAATGGCTCTGTGTATTTGTTGATAACTCCCCCCCCCACTACCAATCCCCTGAACTATCCACTTGCAGGGAATGTTTACTGTGTTTAATCATTCCAAACTGTCCCTGATGCCTGAAGTAACTGCTGACTGTTTGCTAGGATCTACCAATTCTCCCTTCTCCTATACTACATTTTCTAACCTTGAACACAGTGGCTGTGTGTACTGTCTGGCAATACTTTTTACTATTACTCTCCCATAGCCCCTGAAAAACCTTCACATTCACATTCACATTCCACTTTCCAAGACAGCCTGAACTACTCACCTTGCTCTCTGAACGTGTTGTCTCAAGCTAAAACCTGATTAGGGCTTGGATGGATGCCAGACGCTTGTCTATGTGATCTTGAAGAATTTCTATACAATGAATTAAACTTAAAGGCCAACGTCCATTTCTGTGGGAAGACTAAGTGAGCAAGTATGCTCTTTTATGAGGAAAAGATTAACACACTTGAACTTGGCAGGTGCCCAGCATGAATTAGTGTTTTGCTGCAGGGCTTCTTATCTTGTGTCAACCCTCTTGTGTAAAATAGCAGTGGTAAAGGGTGATTGCAATGTTTTTGGACTACTGCTTTTATAGGAGAATTCACTCACAAACAGCAGGAGGAGCTTCCAAATAAGTCTGTAAAGTCAAATAATAAAAGACTGTGGAAGCCACAGTGACAGCTTTATTGGCTTATAGATGGAACAAACAAGCAGAGTGCATCAGGTGCAAACATAGGTCAATTACTGAAGGGGTCTAGCTGTCACAGGCCCAGGGGCTCAAGAGGCGTCTGTTTGAAATGATAATTTATTCACTTAACACACACTACACAAGACATTGCAAAAACATTATACAAGAGGACAAAACAACTACAATCACATTGCAAAACAACTACAAAAACATGCAAAACATTTTTAAAGAGACAACACCTTACAAAGGACACAAAATGACTTGCAAAAAGATGCGAAATTGATCCCAAAGACCTCAAAATTTATCTCAAAAAGAAACCCATTGTTTGTAGTGGTTTGATGCCACTTTCAGTCTGTGGGTCTGGCTCCAGTGTAGAAAAGGCTGGCCTTATACTGTACATATCTGTGCCCAAAGGCCCATTGTCTCACAACCATGGGTGCAAAAGCATTTAGTGTTGAACAAAATTCAAGTACATTATATGTAGTTGAATTTTGTTCTTTTCTGCTCACTCCACTGACTTTTTTTTACTTCACTTGTTTGATCGAGTGTCATCATTATTTGCTGCTAAGAAAGGGGTAAGACTGTGGAGAAATAGATACAATTAGATGCGTCTTGTCTTTTGATTGTCAGATGCTGATTTGAATGTTGACTTCTTGATTTAAAACAATAGCTGACAGAAAAATATCTTATGTGACTTTGGGATGGTTGCTTGTAACTGTAACACCAACATAAATCATATTTCAGTAAATATATACATGTAATACATTAAGCCACTTTAATTTAAACAACAGATACTGTTCACATGAGGCGTACTATTTGTCAAATACACCTATGTGCTTTTTCCAAAACCACTCAAATGTCTCCAAAAAAGTTTTATGTATTTGAAATTTTATATTCCCCTGTTTTTAAAGGTTAATCTCCAGTATTTCTTTACCTTACAAGAAGTCATTTGAAAAGCCTCAGTGTTTGAAAAGGTGCTACACAAGTTTAATTAGTTATTGTCTGTTTTATGAATTACAGTATTGCATCTGTTGAGTTATGTATGAACATCATGTCACAACCTCAGACACAATTCTGGTGGACTCAAA
>NW_023339729.1:301106-309368 GCF_004916995.1 Morone saxatilis
AGATTCAGACCTGAACTCCTTTATACCACATTTACCAGACGACCCAACAGTCAACCACCATAGCAAAGCACATTGGCGCGGGGCAAAGGAAAAACCGCCATTTTAACAGGGCAGAAATCCTAGGACAGACCCTTCGACACTCTAGGTGGGTGGTCATCTGCCTGACCAAGTTGGGGGAGAAAGAGAGAGAGAGAGAAACAGAGAGAGACAGGAGAGAACAGAGAGACAACAGATGTACAGCAAACAACAGAACAAACAACTACATTAACAGTATATCAGATTCGATGACTAAGTAGACTACAGTAGACCACAAGCAACACCTAGCTGCTTGAGAGCAACCAAGCCACACTGGCCTGGAGCAACAACACACTTATACAAAAGTGTCTCAGTTAGGTATACAAACATAACTGATACAACTAGTCTATAGTCCTAAGCAGTTGGGAATTTTCTTTTTTTGAGTCTAGGTTATTACCTCGGGATGATATATTTTATATGTGACTCATACAATATTGTGCAACTTTAAAGTGGAATTTTGATGGATCAACATTTTCCCTGATTTCCCTGAGAAAACACTCACTTCTCCCACACACACTAAAACAGAAGTAAACAAAAGAAGTAATATACTATCTTATATGTCCTACGGGGACAATTTTTTCACTCTTCTTTATACCACAACACCCACACCACACATTGAATGCCACACTTCATGTCACATGTGGCCACATGCAAAAGGAAGAGACTGGCTGGAGTGATGGGCTGCATCGTTACCAGCACCATTGAGCAGGTTTTCAGGGTTAACGGTTGCTTGCTCAAGGGCACTCTGGCCGTGCCAGGGAGGCTTGAAACTGGCGCCATCTCCAGCTACCAGTCATCACACTCCATAATTTTGTGGTCGGTGGGACTGTGGGAAATTTTATTGAAAATCGGTTCAGGAATTAAAAGAGGTGTACAGTTGATTTTGTAAGCAGTCTGCATCTCTTAGTATAGCAGACCTGACCTCCATAATTATGGTGACTGGGCGCAGATGGACGTCAATATCAAAAAGCGGTATCTATCGTTTCTATATCTATGGTCTCTTCACATAACCATTTAGCTTGCCTGCTTGCTTGCTTGCTGCTGTCCGTTTTTGCACCACTTGGTTTGTGACAGATGACGTTGACTTGAGGATTACCTTTGCACCCTTTATGAACTGTCATCTATATTTTGTTACATGGTTGTTTGTTATGTTTCTGTCAGTTAAGCAGGATATGTCGAGCAGCTCAAAGAGCTACTGTAACTTACATCACTCATTGCTATGTCAGGTTGACGTGCGTTGGGCCATCAGCCAGGAACAAGTGATCTGAGCTTGTTTCTTGGCTGATGGCCCAACCCTCCAACCCTCAAATTCAAAGTTTCCTTGTCTGAGATATCGAACAATTTTGATCTATATTTATCGTAGAGCTACTGCGCTTGCTTGGACTTACAAACAATCAATGCAGCAGTATCACGGAATCCTACCATAATTATCATTGGAATTGCCATTCGTTTGAAGAGGAAAAGCGACCAAGACTAAAGAAAAATACTAAGAGGCCCACACAGGAAAAAGAAACCATAACAAGTACACCAAAGAGTATGTAAACCTTGTTCACTTTATAATACAGACATAAGATAACTAATAATAATAAATAATAATAATAATAATAATAATAATAATAAATAATTTTGTTTAAAACCCTCGATTTGTAGCATACAAACCCATTAACAAGTAATAGTAGTCATTTCCTGTTTGGACTGGCAGTCTATAGGAAACAGATTGGAAAATGGCGCAGTCCTCTGCTTGAAACTGGAAATGCTCCAAGTCTGACCAACCCTGAACAGGGTAAACTGGTATAGATAACGGATAGATTAGATACGCATGAAACACTAATCCTATTCAGTTCTCCCATTATTGTGCTAGGTGTTGACACAAAAGAACTCTGATGAGTCAACAAATCTAGAGGTTTAGATGACTGTTTTTTGTAATACTCCATGACCATTCAAAAACAAACATAACGCGGCGCGCCCAGATGAGCTCAGTGGGTCAGAATTCTGCTTACCCATCAGTAAAGGCTGAGTCCTTTGGTACATGGCCCATGGGTTGAAAATCCGACTTTTTGCCTTTTTTGTGCGTGCTCATTCCTTTCTCCCCCTTCTTTCTGTCTGTCTCCAGCTGTCTTTCATCAAATAAAGGCATAAAAAGCCGGGAAATAAAACAAAACAAAAAACATAGCAATATGTCTTTATAACCCTACCCAATAGGTAGATTCTCTCAGCGTCTTTCCCATATAACCATATGAATTGTTAAACAGTATTTACGACGATTGAATGAGCATTAAACCGTTCAATCAGGACAGGTTACAAATCCATATAACACACAACGTGCTGTATCATATCACTAATGAGTTTTATTGGTCAAGCATTGTACATATAAGTGAATTTAGTCTTCAATTTGATTCTACAGATACTCCAAAGTGGGTAATACAAGTACACACATTTGGTGCTATTGAAGAACATAGCCTAAATCTCACTCAAATTCGACCACACGCGTCAGCACCTATTTCTTGTCGTCACCACACAGCCTCACCACTGAAATCCAAACAGGAGTTCTTCTCTGTTTCGTCTTTCTCATCGTGTGACTTCTGTCAAGTGTGCTTATGCTGTAGCTTCTAAGCCGCATTTAACAAACATAAAAAAACACAATTCAATTCCCTCAAAAATAAACAGAAACCCTGTGTGTGTATATAAAAACATTTATAAAGTATCAGCATATTTGTGTACCGAAATGTAGGGTAAAAAGGTAAATATCTAAAAATAAATAATAATGTCAGAATAAAAATCAATTAAAGTCACAAAGTGGAGTAATGAGAGACCCATTATCTGCCCCTTCTGCTCGGCACTTTCTAAGACCAAATTTTAGTGGAAGGTGGAAAAAAAACATGCAGCCACCACCCTGCAATTGTTTTTCCACCACTTGTTCAATCACCCACCAAAAACACTGTATTTACAGTATAATTTTCACGCCGGCTCCAAAGACATGCACCCAACTGCGCTGCTTTGTCACAACTTTAGTGTCTGTATAAACGCCCCTTTTTAACATACACAGGAAAAGATTGTGATTCCAGGGGTAAGATCCAGATATACTTATGTATTTATTTGTTCGGCAAATAATCCAACACAGCAATCAATAAATACAATTTTCTAAAAACTAAACAAGAAACGAAAAATATCTGGTAATCTGCAGCTGTGCAGGCTGAATAAACTGTCATTTCATCTTTAGAATATATAATATATATAGAACTAGGTTAAACTGTAGAGATAATGGATCAATTGTCAGTTCTCCATTATTCACCCTGTGAGACCAAACAGCACAGCCAACAAACATGTCCTCTCCGTTAATTACCATTATCACACGGCTGGGTCTGTTTTGGCCGCCTTTACACCAAACATAGCTCTGCTTCTCAAACCAGCGTTCTGTTCAAGAACCTTGCGTCTATCCAGAAAACAGCCTAATGTTTCCACCGATTTTTAGGTAGAGAACTCCAGTTATCAGAACTGTATCATCCACCACACAGAGGTACTGCACAATCACACAACCCTGTAAACACTACTTAAACACGTACCACCCTTTGGCCTCCAAGGAAAACCTGCTCAGTTCTTTGGTTCCAACTCCAGAACCAACGTTTTGGGTTTGGAAACTAATGTATCTTTTGGTTGCAAATACCTACACCGGTCTCCAAACCTAGCGTGTTGAACCCTCTGTCTGTGGAAAAGGATCCAGAAACCCCAGACAGAATATATAGTATAGACATATACACATATACATAAATAACATATAACATCATACAATACAAATACAACTGGATGATATATAAAACAATAGGGAAAAAGAAACAGTTACAAAAACATGACAAAATAAGTAAAATAAACAATGGAAGGAAGATCTATAAAAAGGCTTGCCCTATAGAAGATTTTTAGAGTTTTGAGGAGCCCCGGCCAACTCAAAAACCGTGGCCATGCAGCCACGAGATGATCTACTATTAGCGTTGTTAGTGTCGGTGCATGTTGGACAGGCCAAAAGGACCAAGGACTCACCATATTAACGAGCCGTATTCCCCACATTAACAGTTACAGCAATCATGATTCATAAAGTCTTGTTCAACTGTGAACGGTATTCCCACAATGAGTAGTATCCTATTCTTACCCATACCTGCTTTCACAGGAATGGTTAATTTATCCTCCTTCCCATTACTTTATTTACGCTTAGTTTAGGGTTCTTTAGTTTAAATGACTTCAAGTCCCTTAGTGTATAATAAATCTCCTGACTTCCACTGTAAGTCTTTTCACAAAAATGTTATCATCCCTACCAGTCCAGAGCTTGAAAAAAAAGGGATGGTAGTATCTCTGTTTGCCCTATTACTGAGTATCTTGGGGAAATAACAAGAGGACTTTTCCAAGATTTGGCAGGTTATTAAATGACTGATCTCTCCTCTTCCTCTCCTCTCCTCTCTGATTTCCTTCTCTCCTCTCCTCTCCTCTCCTGATCTCCTCTTCCTCACTCTCCTCTCCTCTTCCTCCTTCTCCTTTCCACATTGCATCAATGGAAATGTAGCATGCACCAATCTGTGAAATTGTTGAGCCTTTAATGGCACCCTACTTTTACTCTCTGAACTGCTGATTAATACAAAAAAAACAGCTTGAGTGCTGACATTCACAATTTCCTTTTGACAAGATGGATAGAACTCAACATGGAACATCACCCCCCTCATACTCTATGACTCGTTCCAACTTAACTGTATACTGCTCTCTCTTCTGTCTTTTTTCATTTCTCATAAATGCGAGGACTGTGAGGACTACACAACACCAACACCATTAAGGTAATTGTGATCCCGCCAGTGATGCCTCATGGCTGAGGACAGATCCAGCAGACAGTTGCGCCATTGTCCTCGGGGACACCAAAGTGCTCGGCTGCGGTGTCGGAAATCAGAACCAATGGCCATGGTGTGCTGCTCATGGGATTGATCTATGCCTCAACCTTGAGTATCCAAAGACACTGAAAATATACCGTTGGAAAGTATTCCAGAAACTTTTCTCTGGAGCTTGACCGGAACAATAGCTGTCCTTAAGAAGATCCACAAGCCTCAAAAGCAAAAGCTTCATGGAAATGAACTGTTTATGTGAAGTCTGGCAATATCTGACGTTTCTGATCTCCTCCTCTCCTCCTCCTCTCCTCTCCTCTCCTCTTCTCTTTCTCTCCTCTCCTCTTCCTCTCTTTCTCCCTCTCTCCTCTCTTCTCTTCCTCTTCCTCTCCTCTCCTCTCTGACCACAGCCTCCAAAAGCAAGCTCATGGCAATGAACTCGTTTATATGAAAGTTCTGGCATATCTGACGTTCCGCCTTTTGTTTTGAACAAGGTTTTGTTCATCATATACAATCCCTTCAGCGACTTGCCTTCATATACATACATTCTGTCAGAGCATCAGCACTCTTTTCCACGTTTTGTAAGATGCCCACACGTTGGATGGGTTTGTGTAGGATTTTTTTATTATTACATTTTAGGTTGAGCAAATCCTAAATACCCCTCTCAAACAAGTAAACATGTTTCTGTCTAGTTGTTTCAGACACAACATGGATTATATACTTTCATTCACATTGTTATTATAAACACATGTGTTGTGAAAATGTTTTTGTGATCTCGTTGTGCAGAAATGTTGCATATTATCTTTCAAACCTAAACCCAGCGAGCCCCTCTCTCGAGGCGCTCTCATCTGCCGCCCCCGCGGGCCGTCGCTCGTCCCACCCTGCCCTCTCGCTCTCCCCCTGTAGCCAACCAATCTCTACTCCTCACGGTGGCAAAATATTTTGTGACTCAAAGTCGCTTCCTTTTGCACATTCCCCTCTGCAGCTCTGTCCCTGCTCTCCACTGGCTCCGTGCTTGTTCCCCTCTCTCATCGTGTTGATAAAGCACATTGACACTCATACCGCCGCAGAGTAAGCTTTTTGGTACCACACTTCACTCTCCCCCTCCTGATAAGTACAGTTAATTACTCATATTCACCCACTCACCTAACTTTTCTGAATACGTACTTCAATTCACAGCTAATACCCACACTCTAAGAATCAACCGGGTTCACTACTCTACCCACCCACATTTTAATGAGTCAATCTTCACTTGCTCGCGACACGCTGAGAAACTCATGAGGTAACTTCCACTATAACTTCATTTCGCCTCTAATCGCTCTCTGAATCTTCAACGGTCCCCTCTTCCTCACACCACACATCACTCCGACCTCTAAACTTCACCCCACCACACCCACGTCGCGCTTGTCACCCACCCCCCCTCACTCTCTCGCCGCGGCGCACTCGCCACCGCGCCCCACATTCTATACGCGCTTCTCTTTCCACTACACGGTGTCGAACGCCACCTCTACTGCTGCGTGCTACACACTTTCTTCAACCCAAAGCTACCACCCCATCTCACACCGACACAACCTACACAAACAAACATTTTTAAATTTAGCCCAATGCATGCCACCTTAGCCTTAGCTTTTTAACATCAATTGTTTGCTCGTGTTTTGCTGTACAAAGCAAACCATTAGCCACTAACTTATACTGGTCAGCCTATCACTATAGCTAACTGATGATTTACATTAGCATAGCTAGCTTAGGTGACGCATTTTCGCTAATATTAGTACACTTCAGATGTCGACTTATGTGCGCTTTTATCTTTCATCTGCTGTTCAAAGAGATGGAAAAAGCAATTAAATGCTTTTATTTCGCAATCATTCACGATTGTTGAAACATAGATGAACCAGTGTTTTTGACTTTACCCTTTCATTTATTTTTTATGAACTTTATAGGACATGCTTTAACCACTACTTAACTCCATCAAATTGTAACCAAATGGCTCTGCTTTTTTTTATACTTAAATGCCACACCTTTTGGACCATTTGAAGTAGCTTGACTTATTGCTTTGTTCCAATTTTGGCGGATCGGCCCGATACACATCCTGCCAACGTGGTTTCACTACATTGCATTTGGTCTACCAGGTGGACAGCAATGCATTATGACCATGGGGCAGCAAAGACAGGAATGAATATGACTTCGCAAAGAACCATACACAGGCAATCCAAATTTTATTTAGATTTCCATAATCGCAAATTGCCTCCGGAGGCTTTACAAATACTTTAAAGCATCAGACACCTCATCTATGGGGTACAGAACACTACCCTCAAACACTTCCTCAGCGAAGCCAACCACAAATGGCAAGGGATCCAGACTTTTTGGGTCTGCAATTGCAATTGAACTAGCTCAACAAGTATCTTCACAGGAAAGGCTACCATGTGAAGAGCAGCAAGCATCCTCCTGCTGAAAGTATGGAATGCTGTTGTGTTGTGTCCTCGATCAAGCTGTGTTAAATGTGTAGTGTCATGTTCATGTTTAGTGGTTTCATGTTTAGTCCTTCCTGTTTTTATTTGGTACTTACTTTTTTCCCTCACATTTCAGACCCTGACTTCCTCCCTTTGGTGATTTTTCCCTTCTTTGTAATTGTCTGCCCGCCCCTGAATTGTTTTCACCTTGTTTTCACTTACACCTGGTATAAATAGTCTTGGTCTCCTTTGTCTTTGTCAGTTTGTCTTGTTCAGCTGGGTGAGAAGTATTGTCCCCATCGTGTTTAGGAGGTTTATCATGTTTTTGATCAGGGTGTGTGAATCTCCTCCTTTTGATCCTCCCTCGTGAGCTTAATTGTTTGCACTTTTTAATCCTCCTTGTGAGCGCCCTTTTGTTTCTTTTGTTTTTCCCCTCCTTGCGAGCGATTTTGTGGATTGTTATTGGGCAATAAATACAGCTTTTATACATCATCCATCAGTCCCTGAGTCAGCATTCACACAAACCCTGATCAAAACATGAAAAACTCTGAAACACATGACAATACTTCTCACCCACTGAACAAGACAAACTGACAAAGACAAAGGGAGACAAGGACTATTTATACCAGGTGTAAGTGAAAACAGGTGAAAACAATCAGGGGCGGGGCAGACAATTACAAAGGAGGGAAAATCACACAAAGGGAGGAAGTCAGGGTCTGAAATGTGAGGGAAAAGGTGAGTACAAAATAAAACAGGAAGGACTAAACATGAAACACTAAACATGAACATGACACTACACATTAACACACTTGACGAGACACAACACAACACATCATACTTCCAGCAGAGGATGCTGCTGCTCTTCACATGGTAGGCCT
>NW_023339729.1:309433-316655 GCF_004916995.1 Morone saxatilis
TTTGTGGTTCTTCCTGAGGAAGTGTTTGAGGTAGTGTTTTCTTACCCATAATGAGGTGTCTGATGCTTTAAATATTTGTAAAGCCTCCGGAGGCAAATTTGCGATTATGGGAAATCTAAATAAAATTTGGATTGCTGTGTATGTTCTTGCAGTCATATTCATTCCTGTCTTTGCTGCCACATGTCATAATGCATTGCTGCCACCTGTAGACAAATGCAATAGTATGAAACCATTGGCAGGAATGTGTATCGCATCCCAAAAAATTGAGAACAAACAATAAGGGCACGCTACTTCAAATGGTCAAAAAGGGTGCATTTAAGTAAAATGTGGCATTTAAGTATAAAAAAAAGCAACATTTGTTACAATTTGATGGAGTTAAGTAGTGTTAAAGCATGTCCTATAAAGTTCATAAAAATAATGAAAGGGTAAAGTCAAAAACACTGGTTCATCTAGGTTTCAACAATCGTGAATGATTGCGAAATAAAAGCATTTAATTGCTTTTTCCATCTCTTTGAACAGCAGATGAAAGATAAAAGCGCACATAAGTCACATCGAAGTGTACTAATATTAGCAAAATGCTCACCTAAGCTAGCTTGCTAATGTAAATCATCAGTTAGCTATAGTGTAGGCTGACCAGTTAAGTAGTGGCTAATGGTTTGCTTTACAGCAAAACACGAGCAAACAATTGATGTTAAAAAGCTAGGCTAAGGTGCATGGCATTGGCTAAATTTAAAATGTTTGTTTGTGTAGGTTGTGTCGGTGTGAGATGGGGTGGTAGCTTTGGGTTGAAGAAAGTGTGTAGCACGCAGCAGTAGAGGTGGCGTTCGACACCGTGTAGTGGAAAGAGAAGCGCGTATAGAATGTGGGGCGCGGTGGCGAGTGCGCCGCGGCGAGAGAGTGAGGGGGGGTGGGTGACAAGCGCGACGTGGGTGTGGTGGGGTGAAGTTTAGAGGTCGGAGTGATGTGTGGTGTGAGGAAGAGGGGACCGTTGAAGATTCAGAGAGCGATTAGAGGCGAAATGAAGTTATAGTGGAAGTTACCTCATGAGTTTCTCAGCGTGTCGCGAGCAAGTGAAGATTGACTCATTAAAATGTGGGTGGGTAGAGTAGTGAACCCGGTTGATTCTTAGAGTGTGGGTATTAGCTGTGAATTGAAGTACGTATTCAGAAAAGTTAGGTGAGTGGGTGAATATGAGTAATTAACTGTACTTATCAGGAGGGGGAGAGTGAAGTGTGGTACCAAAAAGCTTACTCTGCGGCGGTATGAGTGTCAATGTGCTTTATCAACACGATGAGAGAGGGGAACAAGCACGGAGCCAGTGGAGAGCAGGGACAGAGCTGCAGAGGGGAATGTGCAAAAGGAAGCGACTTTGAGTCACAAAATATTTTGCCACCGTGAGGAGTAGAGATTGGTTGGCTACAGGGGGAGAGCGAGAGGGCAGGGTGGGACGAGCGACGGCCCGCGGGGGCGGCAGATGAGAGCGCCTCGAGAGAGGGGCTCGCTGGGTTTAGGTTTGAAAGATAATATGCAACATTTCTGCACAACGAGATCACAAAAACATTTTCACAACACATGTGTTTATAATAACAATGTGAATGAAAGTATATAATCCATGTTGTGTCTGAAACAACTAGACAGAAACATGTTTACTTGTTTGAGAGGGGTATTTAGGATTTGCTCAACCTAAAATGTAATAATAAAAAAATCCTACACAAACCCATCCAACGTGTGGGCATCTTACAAAACGTGGAAAAGAGTGCTGATGCTCTGACAGAATGTATGTATATGAAGGCAAGTCGCTGAAGGGATTGTATATGATGAACAAAACCTTGTTCAAAACAAAAGGCGGAACGTCAGATATGCCAGAACTTTCATATAAACGAGTTCATTGCCATGAGCTTGCTTTTGGAGGCTGTGGTCAGAGAGGAGAGGAGAGGAAGAGGAAGAGAAGAGAGGAGAGAGGGAGAAAGAGAGGAAGAGGAGAGGAGAGAAAGAGAAGAGGAGAGGAGAGGAGAGGAGGAGGAGAGGAGGAGATCAGAAACGTCAGATATTGCCAGACTTCACATAAACAGTTCATTTCCATGAAGCTTTTGCTTTTGAGGCTTGTGGATCTTCTTAAGGACAGCTATTGTTCCGGTCAAGCTCCAGAGAAAAGTTTCTGGAATACTTTCCAACGGTATATTTTCAGTGTCTTTGGATACTCAAGGTTGAGGCATAGATCAATCCCATGAGCAGCACACCATGGCCATTGGTTCTGATTTCCGACACCGCAGCCGAGCACTTTGGTGTCCCCGAGGACAATGGCGCAACTGTCTGCTGGATCTGTCCTCAGCCATGAGGCATCACTGGCGGGATCACAATTACCTTAATGGTGTTGGTGTTGTGTAGTCCTCACAGTCCTCGCATTTATGAGAAATGAAAAAAGACAGAAGAGAGAGCAGTATACAGTTAAGTTGGAACGAGTCATAGAGTATGAGGGGGGTGATGTTCCATGTTGAGTTCTATCCATCTTGTCAAAAGGAAATTGTGAATGTCAGCACTCAAGCTGTTTTTTTTGTATTAATCAGCAGTTCAGAGAGTAAAAGTAGGGTGCCATTAAAGGCTCAACAATTTCACAGATTGGTGCATGCTACATTTCCATTGATGCAATGTGGAAAGGAGAAGGAGGAAGAGGAGAGGAGAGTGAGGAAGAGGAGATCAGGAGAGGAGAGGAGAGGAGAGAAGGAAATCAGAGAGGAGAGGAGAGGAAGAGGAGAGATCAGTCATTTAATAACCTGCCAAATCTTGGAAAAGTCCTCTTGTTATTTCCCCAAGATACTCAGTAATAGGGCAAACAGAGATACTACCATCCCTTTTTTTTCAAGCTCTGGACTGGTAGGGATGATAACATTTTTGTGAAAAGACTTACAGTGGAAGTCAGGAGATTTATTATACACTAAGGGACTTGAAGTCATTTAAACTAAAGAACCCTAAACTAAGCGTAAATAAAGTAATGGGAAGGAGGATAAATTAACCATTCCTGTGAAAGCAGGTATGGGTAAGAATAGGATACTACTCATTGTGGGAATACCGTTCACAGTTGAACAAGACTTTATGAATCATGATTGCTGTAACTGTTAATGTGGGGAAGAGTCTTGTCCTTTTGGCCTGTCCAAAGCACCGACACTAACAACGCTAATAGTAGAGCATCATCGTGGCTGCATGGCCACGGTTTTGAAGTTGCCGGCTCCTCAAAACTCTAAAAATCTCTATAGGCAAGCCTTTTTATAGATCTCCTTCCATGTGTTTATTTACTTATTTTTGTCATGTTTTTGTAACTTGTTCTTTTCCTATTGTTTTATTCATCCATGTTGTATTTGTATTGTATGTATGTTATATGTATTTATGTATATGTGTATATGCGTATATATATATTCTGTCTGGGGTTTCTGATGCCCCTTTTCCACCAACAGGGTTCAAGCACCTAGTTTTGAACCGTTTATGTATTTCAACCAAAAATACATTAGTTCCAAACCCAAAACGTTGGTTCTCAGTTGGAACCAAAACTAGCAGGTTTTCCTTGGGAGCCAAAGTGTACGTGTAATATTCTACAGGTTGTTGTGCATTGTGCAGTACCCTCTGTTGGTGATACATCTGATAACTGAGGTTCTACCTAAAAATGGTGGAAACATAGGCTGGTTTTCTGGATAGCACCAAGGTTCTTGAACAGAAGTGGTTTGAGAAGCAGAGCTATTTTGGTGTTAAAGGGGCCAAAAAGACCCAGCCGTGTGATAATGGTATTAAGAGAGGAATGTTGTTGGCTGTGCTTTTGGTCTCACAGAATAATGGGAAACTGACAATTGATCCATTATCTCTACCAGTTTAACCTGTTCTATATATATATATATTAAATAAATGACCAGTGTTATTTCAGGCCTGCAACAGCTGCAGATACCAGATATTTTTCTTTCTTTTTTATTTTAGAAAATTTTATTTATTGATTGCTGTGTGATTATTTCAACAAATAAATACATAATATATCCTGGATTTACCCTGAATCACAATCTTTTCCTGTGTATGTTAAAAAGGCGTTTCATACAGACACTAAAGTTGTGACAAAGCAGCGCCAGTGTGTCATGTCTTTTGACTTAAAATTAACTGTAAATACAGTGTTTTGGTGGTGATTGAACAAGTGGGGAAAAACAATTGCAGGTGTGGCTGCATGTTTTTTTCCACCTTCCACTAAATTGGTCTTAGAACCGAGCAGAAGGGGGCAGTAATGCAGCTCTTCATTACTCCACTTTGTACTTTACTTATTTTTATTCTGACATTATTATTTATTTTTAGATAATTTACTTTTACCCCTACATTTCTACACAAATATCTATACTTTATAAATTTTTTATATACAACAACAGGTTTCTGTTTAGTTTTGAGGGGAATTATTGTGTTTTTTATGTTTTTATGCGGCTTAAGACTGACACATAACACACTTGACAGAAGTCACACGATGAGAAAGACGAAACAGAGAAGAACTCCTGTTTGGAGTTTCAGTTAGCTTTGTACAAAAATAGCTGCTGCAAGTTCATTTCAATTTAGTATTTAGGCTATGTTCTTCAATAGCACCAAATGTGTGTACTTTTATACCCACTTTGGAACTGAAATCAACTTGAAACTAATTTCCTTATATGTACATGCTTGACCAATAAAACTCATTATGATATATACACACACGTGTGTGTGTTATATGATTTGTTAACCCTGTCCTTGATTGAACTTTAATGCTCATGTCAATCTCAATACTGTAACATTCAATATGGTTTATATGGAAAGACGCTGACAAACTACCTATTTAGGTATAAAGACATATTGCTATGTTTTTTGTTTTGTTTTTTTTCCCGGCTTTTATGCCTTTATTTGATAAGACAGCTGGAGACAGACAGAAAAGGGGGGGAGAAAGGGAATGACACGCACAAAAAGGGCCAAAGGTCGGATTTCAACCCTGGGCCATGTACCAAGGACTCAGCCTTGGTACATGGGTAGCCAGATCTACCCACTGAGCTAACTGGGCGCCCGCTATGTTTGTTTTTAATATCATGGAGATTCAAAACAGTCAGCTAACCTCTATGATTTGTTGACTCATCAGAGTCTTTTGGTCACACCTAGCACAATAATGGGAGACTGAATAGGATAGTGTTTCATCTATCTATCTATCCATTATCTATACCAGTTTACCCTGTTCAGGGTTGGTCAGACTGGAGCCCATTCCAGTTTCAACAGAGACTGCGCCATTTTCCAATCTGTTTCCTATAACTCCAGTCCAAACAGAAATGACTACTATTACTTTGTTAATTTTGTATGCTACAAATCGAGGTTTAAACAAAATTATTTATTATTATTATTATTATTATTATTATTATTATTATTATTATTAGGTATCTATGTCTGTATTATAAAGTGAACAACGTTTACATACTTTTGTGTACTTGTATGGTTTCTTTTTCCTGGTGTGGGCCTCTTAGTATTTTCTCCTTTAGTCTTGGTCGCTTTCCTCTTCAAACATGGCAATTCCAATGATAATTATGGGTAATTCCTGTACCTGTGCATTATTGTTTTAATCCAAGCAAGCGCAGTAGCTCTAGAGAAATAATCAAAATTGTTCTATCTCAGACAAGGAAACTTTAATTTGAGGGTTGAGGGTTGGGCCATCAGCCAAGAAACAAGCTCAGATCACTTGTTCCTTGGCTGATGGCCCAACGCACGTCAACCTGAATACAATGAAGTATGTTAAGTACAGTAGCTCTTGAGCTGCTCTGGACATATCCTGCTTAACTGACAAAACATAACAAACAACATGTAACAAAATATAGATGACAGTTATAACAGGGTGAAAGGTATCTCAAGTCAATCATCTGTCAACAACCAAGTGGTGCAAAAACGACAGCAGCAGCAAGCAAGCAGCAAGCTAAATGGTTATGTAAGGGAGACCATAGATATAGAAACGATAGATACCGCTTTCTTGATTTGACGTCCATCTGCGCAGTCACCATATTATGGAGGTCAGGATCTGCTATACTAAGAGATGCAGACTGCTCTACAAAATCAACTGTAACTCTTTTAATCCTGAACCGATTTTCATAAAATTTCCCACAGTCCCACCGACCACAAAATATGGAGTGTGGACTCATGAGGTGCTGGTAACGTGGCAGCCCATCACTCCACCATCTCTTCCCTTTGCATGTCCACATGTACATGAAGTGTGCATTTCAATGTGTGTGTGTGTGTGTGTGTATAAAAAAAGTGAAAAAAATTTCCCCTAGGGGATCAATAAAGTATATCTTCTTGTTACTTCTTTTTATTTGGTGGAAATATGTTTCTCAGGGAAATCAGGGAAATGTTGGATCCACAAAAATCCACTTAAAGTTGACAATAGTGTATAGGGTCACATAAATATATCATCCCAGGTAATAACCTAGACTCAAAAAAGAAATTCCCATACTGCTTAGACTATAGACTGTTGACAGTATGTTTTGTATACCTAACTGAGACACTTTTTATAACTGTGGTTGTTGCTCCTGGGGCCAGTGTGGTTGTTGCTCCTCAAGCAGCTAGGGTTGCTTGTGGCTACTGTAGTTCTACTGTAGTCATCGATCATTACTGTTAATGTNNGTTATGAATTGGTGCTATACCAAAAAATTTTGTTATTATTGTTATTATTTATAACATTATTATTTTATTATATTATGTTAGATTATTATATTGTGTTATATTGTGTTGTTTCTTTATTTAGTTTTTAAATAATTTTGAAGAAATAAAAGTAGTAATAAAGTAATTTCTGACCAATAAAAGTATTTTCTAGATTTGTTCTTAATTTAGTAAAATATGAAATCATAAACTTGAACTTTTTGAATTTTATATTTGAGTCTTTTTGTTCATGAGGTCGATTAAAATACCCAGAATTCACAGCAACGTGGCGCTGATGGAGAAGCTCTGTATCCAATCAGAAAGCTAAATCTATTTTTAATCATTAAGTTAATTTCTAAATGATATTTTCTATTTTCAGTGTATTTAAGTGTTTATGAATGATTTAGTGTCTGATCGTGTTATTGTCCTGTTTATAAAGTTATTGATCGCTGATCCTGTACGATTAATATCATTCATTATATGTTTTTATTGGATATATATCAGATCAATATCTTCAGGGTTGGGAGGATCACGTTAAAAATTTAATCTGATACAGTTA
>NW_023339729.1:316726-317457 GCF_004916995.1 Morone saxatilis
TTCTGTTACTTTTGGATTACCTCACAAAAGAATAAAAATATCAACAAAATAATGAGACAGAACGTTTCACTACGGCACTGTAACTGGCATAACTGTAACTAATCTGATCTTTATGTTAGTAACTGAGGGATTACAGTTACCTTCCCTGTTGTTTGGTCAGCTGATCAAAATGATGTCAGTAATAACTGAATCTATTGACTTCATTAAATCATTGATTTGTTTCAGAAGTCCATTAAATCTCTTTTATGTGAATTATCTGTCAGGATTAAATCATTCTGTTGGGACAACTTCATTTACTTGTGTTGGATCAGTTATTAGTGTAATGTTACAGCTGTAAAATGAGTTGGACCAACCAAGTTACATTAAAGTCAGACCCAAACCCAGAGAGTAAGTTGGACCAACAACTGAATCCTGTTGAAATACTTCCACTGATTTAAGTTAATTTATTTCTGAGTTACATATAATCTGCCAAAGATTCAGTCTAATCTGTACACGGACCATGACAACAGTTTATTTCAAATAACAATACAATGATTATTAAAACAAATTACAGAAATAAATTATATAAAAAAATTTACATTTACATTTCTGATCCACTTTATTAATAAAGTCAGTTTATATGAAATGTTCCTTCATTGATCTCCTGGAAACAGCAGCATAAATGACAGTACAGTAAAATGTGCATGTCTGTTGTATGTGCTTTAATATGCTCATAATAATAATAATAATAA
>NW_023339729.1:317575-317802 GCF_004916995.1 Morone saxatilis
CACACACACACCTACTCACACACTTTACAGAAAAAAAGACTCTCTTTCTCCATTTCTTCTTCTCTCACATCTCCACTCTGTTAGCGTCAACCCCCCGTCCCCCCGTCCTCCCTTCCTCAGAGACTCGGTACATTCAGACAGCAGCAGTCTCTTTGTTTGCAGTTTGCTGTGGTTTGTAACAGGAACATACCTCCACTATAAAGACTATAACTATAACTATTATTATT
>NW_023339729.1:317902-328898 GCF_004916995.1 Morone saxatilis
AGGGATTTGATGTTATGCACATTAAATTACTTACTGGTTTTTTGATTGGTGTGGCCTCCTTTTTGACAATAGGAATCTTAGAGGCAGAGTCTTACAGTTTTCACAGATAGTGTTATATTACCCTGATCGTTCATAGATATGCAGAATTTGTACTATTTTTTTTGGTTCCATATAGCATGGGTTAGGGCATCTTTGGTATTGTTATTCTTTTTGTCCCTACCAGGATTTGTCATGTTTGATGATAGTTATCATTCCATAGATTATGCCAGCTTACCTTTAGGCATGCCTTTTTCTCTCATTTACGATAGTATTTTCTATAACCAACCTAATGATAATTTATCTGGTACCATTAATCCTTTCGTTCACATCCAGACCATGAAATACTAGGTCACAACATCCCATAATACACAATTGGTCAGCCAGCAGCGCATTTATGTTTAGCAATTTCTATCTATGGCTTAAGGAAACCACTATACTGCAGCTCTTTATGCTCCAATTACACAATTTTCCAAGATAACTCAATTCAGATTTTATTTGTATACTGCAGCACGAGTACTGAGCCAGCGGCAACATAGAGTAAAGATCAATTCATAATCAACCTCCGTCACTTGTTTCTTACTCGGGGCTTACCCTATACTTCTTCAAAATTAGAAGCGGTGCGTGCCGCTACACATATATGAAAACCATTTAGAAATAGAAATTTAAATTCTCTTCTCCTCCCCTCACCTAGCAAAACTCTCTTCAATTACCATTTGGAGTCAGGGACCAAGACAAGTACCTTCAATGATCTCAAAGGAGAGCCTCATGAGATACCAACCTGCATTGGTTGACGGAGGCGGGCAAGCCAATACATATACAATAGACCTTATCTACTAATACCGTTCTCAGGGCAGTGAATGACAATGCCGGCTACATGATCTATGGTGCTCTCTCTATAGTCTCTAAATCGAAGCGAAAACGTCTAGCCAAGAGGCCTTCCAAGTGGGTGGATCATCCGGCCTTGACCAGTTTGACGCAAGACTACCTCGAGAGTAGATTGGTAAGAGAGACAGCAAAGCGAGATATGCCAGATGTGGTGGAGAGAGATGATCGGGAAGAGCGAGCGAGAACAGAGACAAGACACGTCACCAGCACTAGCATACTATTAAGGACGAACAGACAGTAACTCCAACTAACCATTGACCAGTTTCCAATAGAAGCTTTGATAAAGCTTATTGAGATCTAGGGCTGGATCAGGTGAGGTTCCTTATATATTCGAAGAAAATTGAAACCCAAGACGATACATTAGTGCAGTTACGCATACGCTTAGATATGGGGACGGCCTAGTACTATCGGAACAGCGAGCAACCAGTAACACGAGGTGATCAACTTGTATCCCAATTAGAAGATTAGACTACTTAATAGCAACTAACTAATAATAGAAGCTCCTATAACAACAATAATATCAGCCTCTCTTTGACCTTTTCCAGCTATGGTAGTCAGCAGCAGTCATCTTTCTAGCACTCCATTCATGTCCCATTAATGATGTTACTAACTTCACTTCTTCCCGGAGTTCTTGTGCTTTCCCGTCTCACAGGTTCTCATGGATCCTGGTGGATCCTCCTGCCAGTGGTCCTGCCTTGAACTACCATAGCTAAAATCACTGATATTATTTGTAATATTGTATATAAGTATTATTTTTCTACAGTTACTGTTGTTAACTGTTGCTCGCTGTTCCCCATCGTTGCTGCTGTCAAATCGTAAATTTTTTCATGTTCATACATCGGTCACTTCTATTCAATGGTAGTTGTTGCTACTGTTGTTGCTGGTACATCTGTCTGTCTTTGTCCTCACCCCCCCCTTCTTCCTCCCACCCCCCCCCCCCCCTATCTGTTTCTCTCTCTCTCCTCTCTCTCTCTCTCTCTCTCTTCTTCTCTCTTTCCCCCCAATCGGTCAAGGCAGATGACCACCCACCTAGAGCCGAAAGGTCTGTCTAGGTTTCTGCCTGTTAAAGGCAGTTTTTCCTTGCCCCCGTCACCAAGTGCTGCTCATGCTGGTCTGTTGGGTCTCTGTAAATGTTAAAAGGAGTTCGGTCTAGACCTGCTCTATTTGAAAAAGTGTCCTGAGATAACTTCTGTTATGAATTGGCGCTATACAAATAAAATTGAATTTAAATTGAAAAGGTCCCTTGAGGCAAAAGGTTGGGCGTGAGTGATGTGCTGCTTCATAAATCACATCCTTTACCTTATTGGTTTGATATTTCCGACAGTATCCTGAAGGCAGCACTTGTTGGCCGCTCCCACACCATCTCCGCTCCGGTCTGGGAGGATTGGCTGGATGCAGCAGTGTCACTGACACTAACCTGAACTGTGATAGCACCTCTCAATAGACACATTATCTACACTTTGAAGGTAGGTGAGACGAGCTAATGGCTACTGTGAAGATTCTGAAACGAAATGACCGCTAAATTATTCGATACATTTCGTCCCCAAACGTCCACCGATACAAACCGGTTGGAGTCAGACACGAGTCAAACCGGTTCAGCGAGACAAAAAAAGCAAATTGCCCCAGAAGGGCGCATTCGGAGAAGTTACATTGGAAACAAAGTAAACAACCCGTTGTTTATTAACGTTGATTGGTTCGTGTGTGAGCCTAATGTGGCTTCCTGCTGTCCTGCGTGTGTCTGCGGTCTGTCTGTCTGTTTTTCTGTCTGTAGGGGGCTGCTGCTCTGCTTTGTATTTTCTGCACTCAGCACGACAATAAACAGCCCCTGAAGTTTGGGCAGCGTTCGTTAAATCCGGTTTCAGCCCGCGTTCCGCCCCGTCCGTCCCTTCGTGCAGCGCGCGCTCGGTGATTATCACAGATAATGAACGGAACAGATTCCGACGGTGTTTTTTTATCTGTGCACGCGACCACACCTCTCCCGCGCTGTCCATCACACGAACACATCTCTCTGGAGGCGAGATACTGCTCATACGGCTCTAAAGGCGATGGGAGCACCGCTGCCGGATGCTTCCATCCTTTGTTTTACTCGTGTTTATCCAACGTTACGTTTATGGGACACCGAGGGGACCCGAGACCCCCTCTCCGGCTGGGGCCTGTGAGGCTTTCAAGTGCCGTAGAACGTATTATTAACAAGGGCATGCTGGGAACTACAGGGCAGCCAGGGGGAACTCCCCTGATAACATGATTTGTGAAATTTTGCCCATATGTTATTTTTGAGAGTAGCTCTTAACTTTAGGAAGCAGGTGTGATTGTCAGCATGCATGTTAGTATTAAAATGCCATATTTGTAAGTGGAGTTTGGTCTGTAGAGGTGCAGAGATGTAAAATAATAAGACTGATGAAGGTGATGACTCAGGGAGGCTCTCAACTTTAGGTAGACTAGCAGATGTCTTTCATTTGTGTCTTTCTTTATCTTCATCATCATGGGTCATGTGTAAAGTTAGGCTATTATTCATTTATGATTCATGCATGAGGGTGATTCACTAATTCACGATACTGCCATGCATCTAACCTGCATGCTGTACCATTGAAGCATTGCGGCGCAATATCATAAAACAGATATCAGAAGAAAACTAACTTTCCTAGTCCCACTCAGTCTGTGTGCCAAATCACCATTCTTCACATCTCTGTACTGTAGATTCAGTTAAAGCTGAGGATAGCCATTGTGCGGCACCCGGGGACCAACTCCAGGGTGGAGCCAGTGCACTGACTGGAGAATTTACATAATACATGTCCCCCTGCAGAACTCAGTGGTTGTTCTTGCTCCTACAGCGTGCTGTGTGAATGCTGTCTGTGCACAGTTTGACACCAAAATGATGTTTTTCCATTGATTTACTGAAAGTGGAAAGTTTTCTGTGCTCATTGAACATCTGACTTTGGAATATCATAGCACCTGAAGGTGTTTCTTTGTACTTCTGTTTATCATTAGTTTAAGCTTCATACAACTACAGATGTGATCGCTTGTCCTTCTAGCCTGTGGTTCATTTTGTATTTTACCTCCCCCTGGCAAAATGTATTTGCATGAGATGAAACAGTTTGAGGAATGTTATTGGCTCAGTTTTACTAAAAAAAGACCCAGCGCTGCCTCAGAATAGAAAGGCAGCAGGCAGAGCAGCTGAAACGCAGACAGGTGCAGACACCGGACCGGACTGACGGAAAAGACCAGTCCTCTTTCTGTTGACGGATAGCTCACTAGTTAAAGAACTAATAAAGGTAATTGCACCTTTTGTTCCAGTCAGAGTAAATAAATAAAAAGTTAGATCTATGTGTGTGTGGTCATTGGTAGCTCCTGTAACGGTTTGCAGTGTGAGGAGATACCTCTGAACCGGCCACAACATGTTCTGTCTGAAAGAAAAGGACAGAAAAGGTCAGAGTTGATGATATAGTTCCTGAGTTAAATCATCATTTTTATTTTACTGTCATGTATATTAAACATATTTACAATTGCATTGTGTTAATACAATAAAGAGAACGCTGATGTCTGGCTCCTGTTAAACAGGAAAAACATGTATGTACCATATTCCTCAGGTTGAGTCTCAGCTCAGGGCTACCAGTGCTTTCTCTTCCCCACATTTAAAACCTCCCTCACAGTGGGATTGGAATAATTGTCATGTAAGTTAAAATGAACCAGGTAATTGCTGTGGCATTAAACACATCAGTGGTCTGCTGTGAATGAAGGTCAGCGCAGGTTCCAGACATGTATTCAGACATATACACGAATAGTCTGCTTGAATGCTGATTTCCAATGAAGGCATTTAAATAACAAAATAACCAGAGACTTTTATTGTCAAGGATTTCTAGGAAGTTAAATATGTTTATCAGCAGAGCGTAGGTTGCATTGCTGGTCCCTCTCTTTTTATTCAGTCTTGTGCTCTCTCGAATACCGCGGCTCTCTCTACCTGTGAAGACACACCTTCAGGCAGGTAGCCCTGTTGTAATCGAGAGGTGTGTATGGGTTGACCTCCAAACTATTTGTGAAAGTCAAACAGCACTTTGGCAGCAGCATCTGAAAACGGCAGGTTTTTTTTTTGGGCATGTCTGAAACCGCTAGACCTTTAGGTTCCATTCAAACAGCTCCCTAGAGCTGTGGGAGGATATAAATATTACTTAATCCCATTAACCAGTCTCAACAAGGCTAACCTTTATGATGAATGAATAACCCAATGAATGAGTAGAAGAAGCGCATAGATGAGCAGCCTGTGGACTGAAGCTTTGTTTTCACAGGTTATCTTAAACTCTCTCTGCGGGCTGCTTGTGAATGTTTGAACACTGTAGCTGATTGGTGACCTGTCTCAGTAGAGATGGAGTGCTTTGCAGAGAGATAAGGAGGTTTCCCAACAGTATGGGGAAAAACACTTAAAAACACACTAAATTCACAGTAATCTTTAGATCTGCACTTTAAATGGTACACTGATTTAGAAAGCTCCTCATTATAAATACAACCCATTTAGACAACTGAAGTTGCAAACTGAGGTTGAACCTCGGCTTTTTGGATATAAACAGGTGTTTATATCGGTTTCCCATTTTATTGTAGGAAAAGGCTTGCGGAAGAGACCTTTCTCTCTGTATTATACTGTGGTGGTTATTTATAGTCATGCTCTGATCTCTAACTTTAAATATGTCGATGCTGTCTGTCTCTCAGCTCTGAGATTTATCAGTGACGACATTGTGTCTTGTTTCAGAAGGTGGGCTGGTGAGATCAGCACTTTCATCTTTTTGCATATAAAAGAAAAACAAAAAATGACAACCTTTTTTATTGTCACTCATGTATCACACCACAGAATTAGTCATTACACCCAGTCTTAGGACTGTCTGAACCTAAATGTTCCTGCAGTAAATACAAAACGTAAAAAGACAGCCTTTAGATATTTTGCGCCATTTTTATGAAATGATTTACTAAAACATTACTAGGACAGTTTTACATAATATGCTTGTATTTTTATTCCTGTTTTATTCCTAAACCAAGGATATTTACTTTGATGGGCACAGTTGTCACCAAGAACTTGCTAATGTTACATTGCAGCCATAACAGGCCAATTTGCAGCTGTTTTCTCATTGAACTCTGTGAATTAAGAGTTTACTTCCACCAAGCCAGAGTTGGTGATTGTTGGAAAGATTGTGGATAGATAGAACAAATGTGGTTTTGGGTTCGGTTTGTTGGTTCAGTCCAGTTTGAAGTGTGTTTATTGTCTGCTTGGTAAAATGATGGTTTTGGTCTAAGATGCTGGTGCTCTTGTTCAGAGCTTCCCAACCTTTTTCTCCAAGGAGCCCTTTTCTATCACTGAGTAAACTACTCAGCTACACCTCTGGTTTATTGCCTGCAGGTTTCCAATGGATAGACCAGCCACCACCCTCAGGCCCCACCATGGACTACTATGTTCATGTTAAACTAAGGCTGCTCAATTAAACAGCATGCACTGCACACGAGTCATGCGCTCGTATACGCCGTTCCCCGACCTGTCGCGCGACAATTGTGATGTTCACAGGAGCACCGTAACTAATTTCTAATGTCGCTGGTGTTGGCGACACTCCTGCAGTCTTTCTTCCTGTTACGTTGTTATCTTTGAACCAGGTAACGAGGAGACCTTACAAATGTTTATGGGGGAAAGGAAAGTGCTAACAGAGAACTTCTTGCAAAGCTGTTTTGAAACAAATGCAATAAATGCAGCAATGTTTCCTGAGTTGAAAATAATCGTTTGGAATAATCGGGATTACAATTTTGACCCAAATATATCGTGATTATGATTTTTTCCATAATCCAATGTTGGCACGCGGTGTCTTGTTTGATTTCCATTTTCTTTGTGGCTTGTTTTTTCTCTGTAAAGAGCTAGAGGGTTTCTTGGAAACCCCCGCCCCCCCCGCCGCCCCCCCCCCCCCCCCCCCCCCCCCCCCCCATTGAATGTCATTTGGACTACAAGTGAAGGTTATGTGTGTGGGTTGGCACTTTTTAAGTGGGTTCTGGGTGTGGAAGCTAAAGGTTAGATGTGTAAGGCTGCTGATGTTGAGCAGGGTTAGGAGTGATACAGTTTTTTACACTGAACCAAAAACCGCCGGCATAATGCCGCCCCAGTGCGTGAGTTACAGATAGTGTGCCAGCGTGGGGAAGCTTTTTCAACAGTGTGACGCTATTCAGTCTGGAAACAACACACTTTACACTGTCTACACGGCTCTTGGTATTGGTTTACTCACCGACAAACTGAACAGGCTGTGTAAAAGGGGTTATTGAGAGTGTTTGGACATCCTTTCCTTGGCACTGGAATGATGCAGGAGGTCAGTAATAGTAGGGCAGTGGTATACCAATACCATGGTATACTGTGGTATGAAAATGTATGTCATACAGTGTACATTTGCTTATCTACAGTACTGCATTCTATTGGATGAGTATAATACCATATACCGTGATATTTTCTGGCATGGTCTTGTACTGTTGCAACACCTACTCTGTAGTTCATGCGATTTTCTCAAGCCTCAAGGAAATATTGAAGTGAATGATTGTGAGCTGGCCAGCACACCCTTTAATTACCCTGGAACTGATGTTATCTGCTTTGTTTGTTGCCTGAGCAATCGTTTCCACAGTTTGCCGTATCAAATTCATAAGGTGACAACATGTAATGACTGTGTGTCTGTCTCCTCGTTGTGCAGCTGTCCCGCCTCCTAATGGACTCAGACATTTTGGGAACACACTTGTGTTATCTCTTTACAGCAACACAAATGCTGATACCCAATATCAGGGTTCTCACGCGATGTTAACTGTACTTGTCAAGTTGGCTAATAGAAGATTAATTTGAAGTGTTACTCGTGTGATGTGCTCAAAGTAATGTTACCGTTAAAGGAAAGCTGTAATAAACTGTAGTCAGTTCACGGGAGAGTTTGCAGCAGAAATATGTGGGAACCCTGAATATGTAGATGACACTGTCATACAGCGTGGAACTTGATGATGAATTGAATGTTAAAATGTTTGTCGCAACCACGATACAAACTTGATAAAACAAAGTTACTGATGGCTTTGTGCTTATTAGGCCCTTACCCGTACAGGTAAGGTTTGTTGGTTTGTTTGCTGGCAGATAACAAAATGGGAGGGGTCCACCTTATGTGGAGCAAGGTGTTAATACATTTCATGGTGAACTGGCTAGTGATTGTTGATCTGATTGTTCAGACACACTCCTTACATACAGTACTTTGAGCATCTGTCTTCAGTGATCACATAGGGGATTTAATGGACCAGTAATTCATGAAATCTCATCCGTTTCCTGTGTGCAGATGATGTGGAGCGCTGTGATCCTGCTGGCCGCTGCCCTCGGAGTGGGTGAGTGTTGTTTCATATTGCTGTCTTTGAAAGGCAGTCTAACATCTCTGTTTAGTGGATTTGTCCTCGACAACAGCAAAAATTACATTAACATTATAGAAATGTTCTTTACACTAAGTCAGCCATTGCTTCTGCTATGATTTAATGGACCACTTCTTTGAACCCTGTTTATCTGAGATAAGCTGAGGTGGTGTGTTAGTAGCAGACATTCTGCCTCACTTTCTCTCTCCTCCTGCCTTTGACTCAGAGTCCTATGCTGTCCATGATCTCCATGAGCGACTGGCCCACGGTCGCCAGCTGAAGATCTACCTGCCCAAAAGTGCAGAAAAGCTGGAGTTCATCCCAGCTGATTATCCCGGCCAGGTCATTGTGTACTGGCAGAATGGCATTCTCAGGTCAGTTGCGCACAGCATGGAGGGAAGCTCTTTGTTGCTTCCAGTGTTGTTGCAGTTTATGTATTTGCATGTGTCTGTTGTTCTGTCCCCTACAGGGGAAAGAGAGGCTGGGTGTCTGGCACTGGCAGCGACCGACGCTGGTACATCGACAAGGTAACCAGAGTCTTTTGTTTAGTCTGTCCTAGACCTTAGAGGCAAACCTTAGTCTTCCATCAGCTGTTGAAAACGAAACACCTGCTTTTAGTATGGTCACAGACTCTAAGTCTTCATTGTGTATTTATGCGGTCTGTTTGTGGGTTTATTTAAGGTGACCTATGAGGACCAGGGGACGTACACTCAGACAGACTTCTGGAATAAAGAGATCTCCACTGTCAAAGTGGCCGTCATACGTGAGTTAGCCGAGGCTTGCATTAGTTAGCCATGGTTGCTAGTAACTTCTGATTCTTTTGTTTGATTTTCTTGCATCCTCACTTAACAACTGTTGCTAATATGATTATTATTATTATTATTATTAGATACATGCATTGAAAACACAACAAGTCTACACCCCTAACTCTGAATACCTGCAGCCTCATGAACAAAGGTAGTAAATAAAAATAGGTGTCTGTGAAGCCAGCAGGAAGACAGGTGGTGTGGGAAACGCTTCAGGAAATATCTACCATGGCTGCCCCCAGGGGACCCTATAGGATTACTAATTATATTTTACAATGCTAAGATATTTTATATTTAAACATCTCAAAAATAATCATTAGTTTAATTATCATGGCAATTCAAAACGTTATCTTCTGAGCACCAGTTTATTTTACTGTCTCACAAAGACCTTTGTAATTACTCAAAAATTGTGGTGATAATATATATAAAATATACCATGTACTGTAAGGGCCTACAGTAAAACTGCGACAGTTATGAACTCTCAGCTGTAGTTTTGAAATGTACAATTGAGATATAATTCAGTGACGTGAATCTGCAAGCTTAGATACCACAAACAGTGAGAAAATGTTTTTTGTTTGTTTTGTGTGAAGTGACCCACCCGGGGTATAATTTGTGTTAACGAGGCTCTTTCATGGCTCCTCAAATGACAGAGCCTACTGACAACCATATGATCTAAAGAATATCACACAGCGAATAATAACACTTAAATTAGCAAAAATGAGTTCAAATAAATCTAAATCCAACGGCTTTATTCCACCGGCATTATGTTCTGGGCACAAAAACGACGGCTGCTGAGGCTGATTGCAGCACTCAGCTCGGAGTTTAAAGTGGCTACTAGCTAGTGGTAGACTACCTGCTGCCAGAGCCGTATAGTGAGAGAGTTGCTGTAACGTGTGCAGAGAGCAACTATTTCAACAAACAGCTCTGGTACCAAAATAAGACACTGAAATCTGCGTTGTGATTTGGTTCGGTTGAAACCATACAAAATCCATACTACCAAGCCCTAGTCCAAGAAGCGGCTCTCCGCTCCACTCTACTTACAATTCGTGCCAAGTCTCTTTTTGATGGAGTCCGCCTCAGAGTGCCCAGAGCCGATGAAGCTTGGCAGGAAGTCACACACCCTGTTCATCCTGCCTGCCTGAGCAGCGTGTGGCAGCTGAACTGCTGCAGCTCTCTAGCTGTGCTATCCACACAGAGAGCCTTTCTGCTGCGGAGCTGCTGCTGCCAGCCCTGTCTTTCTATACTGAGTTAGCCTTTGACAAACACAGTACAATAAAAGCTGCGTTAACATGTGAAGGGATTCTGTCATTTATATACATTTATATTTTTTCCATGTCTGTAACTTATTCTACATACCGTAAAACTTCCAATAAAAGCAGGGTCCCTAATAGACGCAGGTCGCTTTTAAAAGCCTGGTGTGGCTACACATTTTGAAAAATAAACGCAGGTCCCCAATAGAGGCCTGGTCTGGATTTTATAGAAATATCTCCATGTATCCCCTCTTAACACTCTTAAAACCCACCAGGTCGCCCGCTGAGTTTTAAGTTGTTCCAATCTCCTACACAAATATAAATTTTAAGAACTTCCTGTCAATATGTACATATGCACATTGTTCATCTTTCACAATATGATTTTATGAAAACCTTCAACCCCACAAATTATAACGTTTATTCATTCATTACTGTAACATGGTAACAAGGAGGACGGGAAAAAAACCTCTGATGCGATCATAAATCCTCCATTGTTAGTTGTCAAGTTGGCTGCAACAAAAGTCCAAGGAAGCAGCCAGTTGGAGTTTAGTTTAGTTTTGTGCTAAAAGAATTAAAGACCTGTCCCAAATGGGGAGGAGGCCTGTCCCAATTAATTCAGAATCGAATTCT
>NW_023339729.1:328998-337055 GCF_004916995.1 Morone saxatilis
GAGAGAGAAAGAGAGTGAGACAGACGCAGGACTGAACCCTGAACTGTCTTCACCTCGTTTCCTGGTCGACCGACAGCTCATCGCCACGGCAGCCAGGGAGGACGTCACCATGGCAACATCCTCCAAGGAGCCCTGAGCCGGTGGAGGTAAAGAGGGTTAGTCTGCAAGCTGAGGAAGGAAGGAAGGAAGGAGAGAGGGAGGGAGGGAGGGAGGAGGGAGGACAGCTGCTTTCCTCATGAACACCTGTCTATCCAGGAAGTAGACACGTCCCACAGGACTGCAAAGGCTGCTGGGAGCGAACAGCAACGGGACAGAAAGACAAATACAAGAGAGACTCAAAATAAAATACAGACAGACAGGCAGGCAGGCAGACAGGCAGACTGCTAAAAGCATTACTCCTGTTTTATGTCCTCTCTCTCTCTTTTTATTGTTGCAGTTTGTTTTATACTTACTGTACGATGTGGATTTGTTCTGATTACATAACTTATAATCAAAACAACCCATCGATAATTTTGCAGCTAATGTTTCCAACAGCAGGAAGGTTTGGGAAAGGATCCTGTAAGTCAGTGAGGAACTTTCTCTCTCTTATTTTGAAGTAAAATGTGGCTTTAAAGTTCATTTTATGAGACAAACGTTGTGTCTGAATTCCTCCTGTATAGATTTATAGTACAAACATTAATTAAACCAACTCACTGTTGAAGCAACTTAAATGTGTTCAATATAATAATAATATAATCGATATATTCCAGTTTGTACACTTTCAAGTAGACATTATATCATTATATAAATATAAGCATTATAATGCTGTGTAGCTTAGCATGTATTTGTGTTTATATTTTAGTTTATTAATCATCATAAGCCCGTATGCATCCAAATCGCTCTTAATGATCACCAAAGTGTAAAGGTTTGATGTTTGTCACATAAAAAAACACAGAAAATGAATTGGCTGCCATTTTGATAATCAATGAATTATTATTTTTATTGTATGTCAGCTGTTTGACAGGTGATGCAATAATTTGCTTTAGTGGAAGAAGAGTAACATTTGTATAAAGAAGATTCATTTAAGTGAATTATTCAGATAAATTCTGTGAACACATTTTGGAGAAACGCTGCAGATGAGAGTAACTTCATTTAACCTCATTTAACCAAACTATCATAACGATAAATATTTTATTTACTTCTACTGAAATCAAATATCTTTATGCTGAAATGATTTGAGTTAATAAACTTTAATGGTTTAAGTTTATCGGTTTCCAATTATTATTTTATTATAATTATTATAATTATTATTATTGTTCACTGAAATCATTTTTCTGTAAGTTGTGCTGATGTTTCTCTCTTTATGGATAACTATAGACGTTATTGTCCTCTTTTCTCCTTTTTTTCTTCCTATTAATGAAAATAAACTAAAGCTAAACAAAATGTTTGTCATTTACAAAAAGATTTTTTATAATTGAATTAAGTCAGCAGACATTAATTTTGGGACCAGACGGAGGAGGAAACAAATAAAACTGGAGAGAAAAAGGAGATAATGGAAGAGGACACACACACACTCCATCAATTATTACTGGCTGCTATGAGACCATCTGCAGACCATGAGCCAATCATAAAACTCCCTGAACTGTCAACCAATCCCAGAGCTCCCACACTGTCAGCCAATTAGAGAGCAGAAATCATAGTAACCGGGGGGCAAACACCTCTTCTCCTCCTCCTCCTCCTCCTCCTCTTTACTCCTTGAGTTTGAAAACCACATTTATTGATCACTTCAATATCGTCGACTTGACAGTTTGAATCAGAATTCAATATAAAGACTGTAAAGTTCCTCCTTCCCTCTTTAATGTTCAGCTCCAGACACCGAAGAGCTCAGTGAAAGAAAGAAATATATCCATTCATAAAGAAAACATAAAAACTCATAAAACAACAAACAACAGCCAGTGGTGGTCAGTACAAATGCTAGCAGATTAGCTTGCAGCTAGCTGAAGTAGCTCTGGTGGTCACGTGACCGGGGCAATTTCCAGAGTCAGGGGCCTGAAATCTGATTGGCCACCACATTATCCCTACCTCTTCCTTTTCCACTGTGTTTCAGAGGTTGTAGAAGGCTTCATTGTAAAGCTAGAGTAAAGATCCTGGTGTCATATGAAACTAGGTGACCTAACACATTCATTGGTAACATGTTGCTAAATAACACTTAAAAGTTAGGCTGGAATAACTTGGGCATTTTCAAAGGGATCCCTTGACCTCAAGATATCTAAATGAACAGGGAACATACAACTTTATGCTAATCCCATGCAGTTTTGGGCAAAGAAAGAAAATCAAATTTATTAAAAACATGAAAACCAAAGAGCCCAAAGTAAAGTCAATAGCCATTTTGCACTACTTACATACAGCAGCATGTAAAAACAGCACATTTAATCAATGTGGTCTCTACACCGCAAGCAACAGACACTCACTCTCTCTTTCTCACTGCCTCCTCCTTTCTTCTCTCTAAATTGAATTACTGTGACTCCCACCTTCGGTCACATGAAGGAAGGAAGATGGTTTCATGAGTTTGTGATTATAGCTTCCCTCCAAATCTCTCTATGTCCACTCCTTTGAGCCACAGTCTGCATTGCAGCAGCCTCTTAGCTGGGTTGTGTAGTGCCATCAACAGAACTGAGAAACTATTGGATAAACATGAAAGTAATCCTTTATTCCAGGCATGTGCAAGCAGACAGTAAGTGGTGGTGAGTGACTGAATACACAGGAATGAATGGACAGAGCATCAGTAGAAACTCATCTCTGGTCTTCATACACATAAGTAGATTTTTATTTAACAAGTTTGAGATACTTTTATGGTGAAAACTTCATTCATTAAGGCACATTTATAAACTATAATATTTATATATTGTTACGTACAGCACACCAGAACATATCCAAATACAATGATATTTTAAGTGATCCAAATGTACAGTTTGCACAGCAACAAAACAACATAACCATATAAATGTTGGCAGCAAAAGTACCAGTGTGATATTACTGTTTAAAGGTGATATACAACATTGAGAACCACTAGATGGAGCACTAGAGCACCACCGTCTCAGACCAACAGAAATTAGCCTGAACACACAACAAAAATAAACAACAATAAAGTTACTGTACTCTTTTGTGAATAATGTCAAGTGATGTGTTAAGTATACTAAGGAAGCAAGAGGATGTATGGCTGTTACTTTGTTGGTTGGAATATATTTTTACAGTATAGAGTTATTTTAACATAATCAGCATGATAAGGAGCTATTTCTTTGATCTGCCAAGTGACCTAAATCCATATAGGTAATTATTAGCTTTTTAGCTATCCTCTAAAATGTGGTTTTGGTAGCTAAAGTTTGATTGAAGTGCTACATATGCTTATATTCAGTTCAAAGTCAGCACCAATAATCTGGAGGAATCTTAAATCATTACTCTATTTTGTTATGTTTAAATCAACAGTAAACTGTTTGTAGGATTCAAACTGTGCCTTTTCACACATCTTCAAATGAGCTGCAGCATTACCAGCCGATATCAAAGGAAGAGCTCTATTTGGTCATTTTCTAACTATATACATTTTAAAGCAGGCTGTTGAAGGTTTCAGATGATGATGTTTTTAAGATTTTTAGGACAGAAACATGCAGTTTTTTAAGCAGTTTGGCAAAATGTCAGGTTTATCCTGCCAGCGGGATTGTGGACCCCAGAGTTAATCATAAATATGGCTCAAAACCTTCTCAAGCATTAAATCCTCAGGTAACTAACAACAGGAGAATTCTTTAAAATATTTAAGTTTCATTTTTTTTGCATCAGGCAGAGAGTGCTTGTCCCTTTTCCAGCAGGTGCTTCACTCCAGCTGAGTGAAGAGTGGTAAAAAGGTCAGAGTTTTGGAAGTGAGTTATCAAATGTTGAAAAGTTCCTCCCTGGTGAATGTAATCAGAAATGGAGATCCTAAAACTGGACAGATAAACAAAAAAGGAAAAGTACCAGAGAGCGCAACAATGAGGCTGCCATCCGCAGTGCCATCTTGGTTCAGCAGTTACAGTTCAGTAGAGCATGAATAACAAACAGCATCCATCAGTTGACAGTTTTTAACATATGAAAACAGTAACAAGCAAAATTAAAAGAAAGACGTAAAAAACAAAAGAAAACAAAGAAAGAAATATATATATATAATAAAATAAAGAAAACAATCACTCCAACCAACCTTTAAAGGCCTTTTTACCAATAAATTCTGACCATGCTACAATAGCTGTTAAAGCTAACTGTGCTCCACTCAGAACCTTTCCCAAAGTAAATCAGTGGCTATCCAAATTTACAGAATTGTATTTCTGGCTGCAGTAAAAGCACTAAATATTCATGTCTGTTTGTGCAAGCTATAATAGAAGTGAATAGGAGTATTCATATAACAGAAACGCTGTTAAATAAAAGCCCTATGGCAAAATAAGACTGCACTTTTATTCAAGATAGCTTCATCTGGGACGAACAAATCAGTTGAACTGACATCTAGTGCCATCAGCAGGTCACCTATCATAGCTGTCTACTATCTATATTAATACCATGTGTAAACAGAGCCAGGCTGTTACTGAAAGAGTTTACTTCATCACCAGACTGTGACCCTTCTCAAGCAGACTACAGTCAAGTAAGGTCAGTGTCTCCCTCTAGTGGAGCAAGAGTAATCATTTTTATTGCCACACTCATCCCAGGACTTGGTCCTAGGTTTAATTTCTGGTGAAATCTTTATTTTAAGTTCAAAACACTTATATTGTTATCATTTATTCTGTTATCAGGGTACTTCTGATTGTATTTAGCAGTTGTCTTAATAAAAGCAGAAATCAAAACTTTAGAAATGAACAATATTTTCATATTCATAGATATCATTAGCAATATTTAATAAGGTAGAAGGAGTAGATGACTTTTTAAGGATTTTAATGTAGAATTTCTTCTTTTTTTTGTGAAAAAAAAAACAATATCAGACACACATTATTTTTCCAAGCTGATTATTTGTACATGTGCATTAATACATGTCTGGGGGGATCTTTGAATATTTGTGTATATGTATGTGTATGTACCATGAAGGGGCTATAACTTTAATTACATTGTGCAACCTGATTTATTGAGAAATATGCAAATAAGCCAAGGAGCTTTTACATTGATATTGTCAAAATCTGTAACTGTAAATAAAACAAGATAAATGTGCAAATCTATAATCTATGTTGACTGTTTATTTAATAGAGTAAACTGTTAAATTCAAGTTAATACATTTCTAAAATATGTGTTTTACATGGATTTGTTTGTTAACTGACAGATATCTTGAAACACTTCCCTCTGGTAGGAGGCCGCGGTCCATCAGGACCAAAGCCTCACGCCAAAAAAACAGTTTCTTTCCGTCTGCAGCTGGCCTCATTAACAAGGCCCGGTACCCCCACTGACACTGACTCTTAAACCCACCCTGTATATGCCCTACAATAATTAAAGATGCTTCAATTAATTAAAAACGCTGCAGGACCTAGGAAAAGAGATCACATCTCTCCTGTTCTAGCTTCTCTGCATTGGCTCCCTGTTAAATTTAGAATAGAATTTAAAATTCTCCTCCTTCCTCCTCACCTATAAGCCTCTTCATCGCGTCAGGGCCCCGTCATATCTCAAAGGAGGCTCATCAGTACCCTATTTACCCTCGTTTTCGCTGTAATAAGGTGCTCAACTAACTGGCCCTATGTATATGTACACGGATCTTAAGTGGTTTGGTGTGTGTGTTTCTTGACACTTATTTTGACTGGTGATACAGGCAGGCACACCGAAACTAACAAATTACCAAGACGTGAAGATGTAAAACTTAGAATAGACAACAATCTGGGCGTTTCATACTGGCACACTTGCTCTCTATGTGTGCTGAATTGGTAAGGGAATCTTCAGTACCTAAGTATTTCTGGGAGCAGATAAGTGAAAAGTGTTTCGTGAGAGTAAATATACAAAAATAAAGAGATAATTGAATTGGAAAACATACAAGCAATATGTTGTGGAACTAAAGCAAGGTAGTGCTAAAATTGATGTTTGGTTTTATAGTTGCTTACTCAATACAGGGTAGATTTAAATCAATTTTAAGGGCGCTCCTCTCTCTCTCTTGTGTATTGTCTTCGCTGCACCAGTTCACTATCAGTATAGAGACCAATAACTGTTGGCAGGCATATAACATAGCTCACTTGTCTCATTCATCTTCACCCACATTCCCTCAACAGTAAAAACAGAGTGGTAGACCTCGGGAAAAAACTAAAGAGCAATGGTTTAGGCGTCTAGCGAGTATCTACCTTGCTCTAAGGAGCTTTGTGTGGACAGAAACATCAATCGCCTAACGCCACTATTTGTTGAAGGTAGTGGAGAGGACCGTATTGTTGATGTCTTCACCTCGCTGGTGCATCAGAATTATCAGGTCCGGGGCGCATCACGACACGTTGCCTTCAGGGAAATAGCCAGAGCTCACACCTGGAAAAGCTTTCACCTTGTCCTTGCATACTCCGGAATTCCATTGTACAGAGTAGACAAGTAGGTGTCTTTCCAGTATAGCCCTAGTGGTACAAAATATCAAATTCCTGGCTGTCTGGTGGGCACAGTCGCTATCCTTGCCTCAGCACCCAGCTATTTGCGTTTAGACAATCGATGAATTCTTGATAAGATCGGACCTGTTGATTAAATATACAAAATCATCAGGTAAAATTGTATGTTATATTGATGTAACACAAAAGTATTCTAGTTTCTTTCACATTTTGTTACAATTTCTTTCTTGTATAGTTCGTTTTCATCTGCTCTATCTGAACAAAACTTGAAGGTGCTAGTGGATCTCGGCTAGTTGTGTGTGTGGTTGCCTGTCCAATCACTTTTGCTTAGTTCTCCACGCACTATAACTAGTCCACTTTTGTGAATTTCCACACACGGGCAGCGGATCAAACCACTAGAACTCTCAGAGACAGTACTCAAAACCGGATCTCAGTCAAAGGATACTAATTTGTCCGCAAGACCACGATTATTCATAAACTAATATAATAGCAAAACAAAAACCCTCAAACTATCAAATGATAGCTACAATATTTCTAACAAACAGAATAAACACTGAAATGTAATAAAGTATAAAGCTGTGAGTATGTATGTAACGAAGTAAATTTTCGCATATATCTGCTATTTCGCACACAATGCGATTCACAAGCGTGTGGAGGCCCTCCTGGTGTGTCTCTACTATCAATCTGTGGACGGATACTCCTCTGGCATATTTTTATAGGAAAGAGGAACTTGGGGAGAGAATCCTCTAGAGATTCCTTGAACTGAGAAATACACATCCCAATCCTATGCTATCAGGTTTTTACTCTCTTAACAAAACACAATAATAGTCATCCATGATGAGAGAATTTAGTGGTATAATGATCTTGGGGTTAGCAAAGTGGACAAATTACTTCAAGGTCTACGATAACGTAAACTATGAGGACGCTCGCGAAAGAAATGATAATTGCCTAGTACTGAAAAATGGAGAGAACTTTCTCATTGCAGCGAAAACCCCCTGATCACATTCATACCTCTTGGAAAACAGTTTGCAAATTTTCCAATTCAGATATTATTGTACAATTTAACCAAAATTATTTTCTTAAATCTAAATGGGTTCTTCTTGGAAAAAAATACAAAACTTAATGAAGTGACATCAATAGGGAGCGGTCCAAAGAATTCTTTTACAATAAAGGAGGAGAATCTCCTCAGGTAAAGAACTTTGTAGAATGACAGGGTCTCTTATTTCCCAAATCTGAAGTCGGCTTGACCAGCCTGGCTTCACACCTCCCTGTCCTTAGCCATGTGGGCCACTCCCATATAAAGAAAAACCTCTTAGGACTCCCCTTTATTTCACTTAATGAAATTAATCAACTATCTAAATTACACATGTCTTACAAGCGACATAAAACACCTCGATGACTGCAAATTTTCTGATGTTAAAACAACAGACAAAACTGAAGTTTTGTACTTGGCTTTGTACCCCAAGTGAACTACTCAGAGACTTTCTAGGGGTTCGAAAAAAA
>NW_023339729.1:337155-337609 GCF_004916995.1 Morone saxatilis
AATATTTGCTGAATAGGTCTTTTCATAAGTGAAGATTTGCACACTGCACATACTGAATTTTTCTAGCATGCTGGAAATACCTAATAAACCCACTTTATTAAAATAGAAAAACCTAGTCAAACCTAGAGGCTACATATAGCGTTTCACAGTGGACGTGGGAGGGATGAGGGGGGAGAGAGGTTTATCATCCTGGAAACTGTTGTCCTAATCCGATTTTAGAGGATAGAGGCTTAGTGGGACTTCAGGTTAGGTTGAACACAAACATTGTCTCAGAGAGGGACGTCCAAACAACCTTCTGTTCATGTACACTTTTGATGTATTCCTTATTCTAACTCACCTTTTTGCTTGCTGGCTCTGACAACTCGCTTCTGGTCAAATCTCCTGGATTAATTGAGGGAGCTATGCTAATGATTTCCACTGGGCTAATTTGGAGGCCATTTTACTAGCTGTTGTA
>NW_023339729.1:337760-352899 GCF_004916995.1 Morone saxatilis
AGCAAAGGCCCTAACATAACCTAGCTGCTACTAGCCAGTAATTAATACGAATATACTAGCAGGCTACTGTAATATGAGTGGAGGCACTGCTGCTCAGTTTGGATAAGCTAGCTACCATTCCACTGAACCAAACAATAACACATTTCAACAAATAGCATAAATTCAAAACGTCTTATTAAGAATTTTTGAAATATACGAAGGAATATAGTAGACACAAACACAGTAGAAGAACACATTTTGTAATATAAGTGTATTCAGAATCAGAAAAAGAATCAGAAATACTTTAATAATCCCAGGGGAAATTATTTCTACACTCACAAGAAGAATTTCACACAATAGTTTGCACTAATCTTTTCGAGTTATGGCAACTTCTCATAAAATTATCTTCAACAAATGTACTACACTGAGTTAGGGGAATTAGCTTTTCATCTACAGTCAAAGGTATTTTTAATTACAATTTACTTAATAATTGGTAGCATAAACACGTGTTTTAGTTGTGAAAATTTGAAAATTAACTTGTTCCAACTAGTTTTTCCATGTTATTTATGTCAACACAACTCATTAAAATAATGTTTGCAACCTAAAAGGTTTATCTAACTCAGTAAATTAGAAGTTTTAACATGCAACCATGCATTTATTTAAGTGGGCTTTGTAGAGTGATGGCATTTTATGAATGTATCTTATTTGCAAATATTTAGTCCTAAAGTCTTAGTCATGTGCAATATTCAGTAAAGGCTTGTCATATAAACCCAAGGGGTTCAACAAGACCAATTCACTGTTTAGTTCCAGGCGTGCAGAGGGAAGCTGGTAGCGTGTATGAGGTAATTTAACCTACATGTTGGAGTCATGTGACAGTGGCATGCTTGACCTGAAGCACCCACGCAGACAGCTGTAGCTTTCATTCATTCTTTTTTTTCTGTTCTTACTCCCTCTAAGTCAATAACTAAGAAAGCCTCCATGTTTAAAGCTCCCTCTGACTGGATTAATCTACCTGTAAATATTTGCTCTACTTCATCTTAAAAATATCTTTTTATTTTAGGATCAGTTGTACATGTTCACAATGTCAGTTGTACCTCTCCATTAAAACACCTTTATAGTCCTGTAAATATGGTTTGTAACGCTATTATAGCTTCTAATACCACCACTCTAAACTATGAAGGAATGATCCATTTTAATGCTCTGCTAGGAGCAGGATCTGATCTTATCTTGATATATTTGGCTTTTTTCCTTTTGTTTTGTTTTCGTCAAATTGGGTTTAACTGTATGCTGTTATCTTTTCTATCCTTTTGTATTTTTTGTATGTATTTTTTGTCATTAAGGGCCCCTTTGAAAATTAGATGGAAAAAAACAGAATTCATTATGGAGAGCTCAAACATACAGTATGTTCTAATAGATAATACTTCAGGGCCTCCTTTTTAGATAAATAATATGTCATTTTATATACTTTAAATTAAATGGTCCTAAACCAGGAGTTATCAGACGGGGATCCCGGAGACTAAAAAGGTTAAGAACTCAGACCTATGCCTCAGACTGCCTGTATATTTAGTCAGAAACTCGACTCTGTTGGAAGGATCAGGTTCAGCGGTTCAGACACTGCTGACACTACAGAGCAGTAACTAACTGGCAGCTATCTTTTTGGTGTTGAGTCCATTTTTTCAGGAGAAAAATGAAAAATCTTGGAAAAATGATTTCTTAATAAGAGTGGGAACCCTGTGTGTTTCTGATGTAGAGAGGCTGTTCAATTCATCCTTACGTTCAGTATTGACCCCCTTTGTGTGTATGTGCGTGTGTGTCTGTGTAACAGAAGAGTGATGCTCCAGGGGATGCCGTCGAGGTTCCCGTGGAGAGCGAGGCCTTTATGGATGACTTCTTTGCTCAGGTACTCTGTTAATGTCCATCTGTCCGTTCCTCACAATCCAGAAAGAAACAGATATTTCTTTCTTACTGATCTGTGTCTTTGTGCATCTGTGTGTGTGTGTGTGTGTCTTTCAGATTGAAGACATCCGCACCAGCATTGACAAGATTGACGAGAGCGTCACAGAAATCAAAAAACTCTACTCCACCATCCTGTCGGCCCCCACATCTGAGCAGAGTGAGTGTCTCTGACACAAACCCGCACACATTCAGTGCTTAAGTTACTTCTTGCTGCTCATAATCTGCTCTCACGCTCTTTTTCAGAAACACAAGATGACCTTGAAGCCCTCACTAATGAGATCAAGAAGTCAGCCAACAATGCAAGAAACAAACTTAAGAGTCAGTATTTCTTCTTTTTACCTTTGACAGAAAATGGCCGTCAATTAAAACAGGATGAGTATACACAATGAATACGTGTTATTAGTCTGTGAGTAGTAGAGGTTTTCGCAGACATATGTTGGAAAACCTCTGCATGGTTAGATACACACTTAGGCTAAGAGTGGAGATGTGTTTGTGTTTTGGGTGAAGTCACACTTTAATGCTGACCAACCTGTCGTATATGAGAAGCATCTTGAGATTCAGTCGAGCAGTTGATGCTGCAGTGTGAAAACTGCCGCTGTTCCCCGGCTACCTCCTCACATCTAATGTCATGCTACGGTAGATAGATACTTGATGGTTAATTATATTTTAGCGTTGTTTGAAAAAAAAAAATGTATTTATGTTTTATACATGTGCACAGTTCTGTGTATTTCTGCGCAATAAATCCAAATATTATCCAATTCAAATACAGCCCTGTGCAATATTCAAAGAGCAGAAGCTGCAGTATTTTGATTTGAATGTAAAATGTGTTACAAACAGCATTATAATGAAGTACTGTAGTGCTGCAGAGCTGCCCTGGTCTACAAATCTTGTTCTCCAGTAAGAAAGCATGTCTGTTTGGTGCAGACCCCAACAAATGTCACATCCTCAAAATTTTAGTAGTTGTCAGGGAAAATTAAATGAAAATTGTGATGGTAAAATTATTGTTCCCACTCATCATGAATCATATTGCAATATAAATATCAGTCAAAGTGATTTTTTTTTACCATATTGTGCAGACCTAATTTCTAATGAGAAATTTGAAGAAACTGAATTCTCAGTATCTGTGTACTGTCTCTTTCAAAGTACAACAGAATCACAACTTGTCTTTGTGTGTGTGTGTGTGTGTGTGTGTGTGTGTTTGCATCAGCTATTGAGCGCCAGCTTGAGTCAAACACAGATGAGAGGGCGTCAGCCGACCTCAGGATACGCAAATCACAGGTCAGACAATATTACCAACACTGAATTGAGTTTACTTGACCCAGCGTCTACAGTATACAGACCCTAACTTTGCACTCAGCAAGAACGTTAAACTACCATTTTATATGTTTATCGTGATCTCTGGTGCCCTCTGTGAATCCAAGATATTTTAATTTGCTGTCAAAATAACCTAAAACAAACAATAAGAATATATAGAAAGGCTTAGATAGACAGAAGGGAAACTAAACTATGATTTATTGTGAAACTGGCTCTGCATTCTGTAGGCACGTAAAGTGTTCACCTATCAAATGTATCATATTAAGCAACATGTATCATATTTATTGTAGCAAAGCTCTGACTACCCATTCTGGCTTTTCAGCACCATGGATAGCTAACTGAATGAAGCTCTGTGACTGAGCACTTGCTCTAAATGCTGTCTTTGGTTGTATGTAAACATTTCAGAAACTAAAAAATAGAATTTAGGACATTTTAAAATGACTCTACCTCAGATCAGTCATTTTTAGGAAAACTTCCAGAGCTGGATCAGGATCAGGCAGGAGTTTGGGTATACAAGTGTGGTTTTCTCACTTTCCCATGATGGTTTAAATGTGATTGCAGAGGTGTTTGCACCTTGACATGACTACAAAAATGGATGGAACAGTCAACAACACATTTATAATGGTTTAAAATTCCAGCACACAATATGATCCCTCAGCCCGCTCCAACCAAAACTAGCAGCTGAAAGGATGAACTAAAGATGATCAAAATAGTTTGTCAATGACATTCAGGGAAAACTCTAAATCCACATTATGACATATGTTTCATGTGAGTTAATAAGGTATCTGCATTTTCATCCCCCCCCAGCATGCTATCCTGGCCAAGAAGTTTGTGGAGGTGATGACAAAATACAATGAGGCCCAAGTTGAATTCAGAGATAAGAGCAAAGGACGAATCGCCCGACAGCTGGAGATCAGTGAGTTCCAGCTCATTATTACACAATCAGACTAAAGGAGGACATGATCACTCACATGTGGTCTTGTTGTAGAGTTAGGTAGAAATACTTAATACTTTCCTGTATGGCCCGTTTCATTTTGTAGTTGTCATCTGTATATCTGTACAGACCATAGTTTTGTAGGACATGTCTTATTTTTCCTGAATCAGGGCCCGGAAGTTGCTTTGGTATATGATTGTTTTTCTGTCAGTCGATCTACCTTCTGTATTGAACCAGGCCTGTCAGCTGTTAACAGTTATTTATTGAAACACTTGTATAACTGTCCTTTCTGCTCGTCGCAGCGGGGAAAGCAACGACTGATGACGAGCTGGAAGAGATGCTGGAGGGAGGAAACTCAGCTGTCTTCACTGCCGGGGTAAGGCTGACACTGTGTGGATCTGTATACATAAACTCACAAACAGAGGGACAGTAACACAACCAGGGATGAATCCATCAGTCAATCAATCAATTAGAAAATTAATGACCGGCTATTTTATTATCAGTTCTGCCTCAGATTTTTTATTCATCTTTTTTTTTTTACATATTCTTACACTGACCTTGATTTGTCCTCCCTGCCCAGATCATGGACTCTAAGATCAACCAGCAGGCCCTGAATGAGATTGAAGCTCGTCATAAAGACATCATGAGGCTGGAAAGCAGCATCAAAGAGCTCCATGACATGTTCGTCGATATCGCCATGCTGGTTGAGAACCAGGTACACACAACAACAACGACAAAAACGGAAAATCTCATTCAACATTTTAAAACGACATTGTCTTACACCTGCATTGTAGCCATATGAACATTCAAATTTGACATGAAGAAAGGGTTATGTTGTCTTTTTTTAGCTTGTTTCCTTTTCTTTTTTTTTAAAAACCCATCATCTTCCACTTTTCGGAGCCAGTTGAAGTAGTAATCTAATTGAACATTTAGGAAATTGACCAAAAAAGGTCTGTTGGTTCTCTGCTACATACACTGTTTTTGATGCTTTCAGGAAAGATTTAGTGCTTATGAAGCTCTCCTTTCACACAGTCACTACCATTAACCACGTGGAATACTGTTAATAATATTAGATCCACTTAATAAGAACATAGATAAAAGCAATGCTTCCCCCACGAGCCCCGCCCATTGCTTTGTTTGTTCCATTACCTGATGGTTTCACATCGCCTGCTATACATTTCTCAAAGTTGGAAATACAAACCACATTGTTGTGGAGATCATTTGACCTGATATCACTACATCACCTACAGATGTCAGATTAAGAAGATGGAGCAAAGTTACCTACGCCGTTAAAGGTGCTCTAAGCATAATTGGCATTTTGGCTAACTTCCTGTCTGCTCCTTCAGTAAGCAGTCCCCTCCCTCCTCCCCATCACCGCACTGACATTCTGCTGTCTGCCCTTAAGGGCCGCCTCTTTGTGGAGTTCTCTCTCCTGATTGGATAAAGTGGGAAACCAGGAGACACGTTACTGAGTGAACACTCCATATCAGTGATGGTTGTCAGAATGTAAAGCTGTTTCACACTTATTATAACAAAAAATATCACTTACAGTGCCTTTAACTAGCTCACAACTAGCTCAACTAACGTTAGCTTAATGTGTGTTGCAACAACAGTTTGATGTTTCTATGGTAAAACATTTTATGACCTTTATACGATGAAGCGGATACTAATTATAATCTGGATATTAATTATCTTATTATAATTATTTTAACAAACACTAAACTAGATCATTTTTAATGTAATAAACATGAACTAAAACACAACTTCTCCCCCAACTATGTAATATATATTCTTTATTGATAATATCATTTAGAATAATACTGTGTAATAGTCTAACTAACCAGAGCCAACACATTCTGACCAGTAAGGTAAACTAATATTAGAATCCTTGTAGAAGAAAGTCAGGTTCTTCCAGCTCTGTCAGTCCTTCACGCTGTACGTTAGATTATAAAATTGCTCAATGTTTGATAAAATGCAGGTGAAGTAAACATCCACCAACACAACACTACACATTCCCACTTCCTGTGAAGACAGGAAGTTAAAAGACAAAACAAAGGAGTTGGAGCACTTGTTACTGAAATGCACAAAGCCAGCATCACAAACATATGCATGCCACTATTATCTGTCTGTCTTCCTGTTTTGTCCTCTTCTGCGTTATTCCGTCTTGTCCCGCCCTCCTCCAGGGTGGCATGATTGACAGAATCGAGAGTAACATGGACCAGTCGGTGGGCTTTGTAGAGAGAGCAGTGGCTGACACCAAAAAAGCAGCCAAATTCCAGCAGGAGGCCCGCAGGGTGAGTTCAGCATGATCCAGCAGGGACAAGTCATAACAGTCCCATAACTGATTACAGAGTTTTCTGTAGTCTTTTGTTTGTTCTGTTCATAGATAACATAACTGCATTCACTGAATGGTGCACAGGAATTTTAACTATTTACAATAAAAATAGGCAAGTTTGCTTACAAATTAATTTATTAAGAATGAAATATTAATTCATCTCTCTGTCTCCCTCCTGTCCTCCAGAAACAAATGATGATCTTCTGCTGCTGTGTGATTCTGGCCCTCATCCTCGGTTCATTTCTCTACAGCTTCATCAAATAGAGGACGTGAACGAGTCCACACACAGTACAGGATGAGAGGCAGGGCGGAACTGCTCTCTGATGGTCGTAAAGCGGGGCCTGTGCTCACTTTACTGTCACCTCGACTTATTTAAAACAGAAATAAAGGCCGGATATATTTGCATTCATTCTCAGTTATTTCTCAGTGTGTTATGACAACTTTTTTTTAACCATCTCCGAGTGATCCACATTGAATTCAGTGTAAGTGCAGTGTCTGGATGATTAAAGTTAAATGGAGCTTTGATGAATAAGGTATAAGAGGAGCTTCAAGTACGACTCAAAAGCATTTATAGTTTGGATTTATCTGCCTCATGCAGGCTTAGATCAGCATTGTTGGACAGCTACAGAACTCATGAAGGGCCATATGACCTCAGAATGACCACAGTTGAACCAACAGAATTCTAGTTCCAACAACAACCTGAATTTATAGGCTGCATAAATGTGAACTGTACTGTATAGCAGATAGATTGTATAGCAGTAGTAATGAAGTGTATCGCCCAACAAGCTATCGAGGTGAAGGATCAGAGAACACGTTCCATACACAATGAGCAGTGATTTCAGCATATTTACTGTTGCAGTATGAGTTTGAATGCTATTAACTACAGAGTGGAAACGTTGACCAGACGGTGGCACCAGATTAAAGGTGAACGGGTCGCCAAGATATTTATGTTTTACTTATCTAGGGGCCATGAATACCTAGAGTAAATACCATGCTAATCTGTCAGCTAGCCTGTCGTAGCTTTGTCCATTTTTATCATATGAAACAAGAGGATTTCTTCATTTCACCTGTGTTTCCCAGTCTCCCTTAAAATTCCCGACAAAGCTGTCAAACCTGAACGTATTTCAGTGAGCTTCTACAGACTAAAAGACACACAAATACACTGAAACAGAAAAACTAAGGAGAAAGGAATGTTGTCATATCCAGGAAAGAACTGAAAATGATTCTAAATGAATACCAATTGAATGAATTGTAGGTAAAGCTGTGACCTCAGACAGGAACCCCTGTAGTACCACACTGCCCATCATCATGATGCATATCTATGAAGTCCGTATCCTAAGTATTGAGACAGCTGTTGCTATTCTTTTGTACATTTGTCTGTTATTTGTGTTTTGATGTGGAAATCCTACCACTGTGCCAGTACTTATGCTATCGACTGCATCTAACGATACAACTCATATCACGTTTGTGGATAGGCACCCGCTATGACTCCATAGTGGGCCTTTATTCAAATCACTTTTCAATTTAATGAAGGAAGAAAGTCACTTTCTTTAAAAAAACAAAACAAATATTGGAGTTTTAATGTTGAAATGATTAGAAGGTGACTGATAGTAGACGCTGTATGAGCTGAGAACAGAAGTAGATTCTAAGGTTGTTAGAGTAGAAATGGAAACAAACACAGCCCTGCTTGATTTGATTACACTGACACTGCCTTGGGGGTGTTTTACTGCTTTAGGTCTTTGTTGTTTGTGTGTGTATTACAAAGATTGCTTTCATTTTTAATATGTGTATGTGTGTCGTCCCCCCAACCCCTTCTTTTTTTTAAGACTACAGCTGTATTTCCAAAGGGGATGTTCTTGTTTCATGCCATGGTCTGACTCTGGTTAGTCTTGGACATTTGCGTCCTTCCTCTCTTTGCTCTGGATCCACAAATGCAGTCGGCTCCATTGCAGTTGTGGGCAGGCACCGACGCCGCAGCCCCCTCCTGTAGTGTCAGCCTACTCCTAACCCACATTTGGATTTTAGCTTTTGCAATGTTAGCCTCCTTGAGACTAAAATTGGTCACTGGCTCATGCACACATCAGATCAAAAGTAAATGTCCCATTTTTATCTTACCCCATGAAGAGTTGGAAGTATATTGCTGGCATGCTAGAAAAAGAAAATGGTATCAGTATTATGTTATAATGTTGATCACAAAATAACGGCATTAATTAAAATGATTGCAGACACGGCTTGTTGAACTATTGTTGGGAATTGTTTTTGGGAGCAATGCAAGCAGTGGTGTTTTCTATGGAAACCCATTTCCGCCAAAAGATTTTGTAAATCATTATAAAAAGAATCTCAAATATTGACTTTCCATCTCAAAACAATGAGAATATTTTGAATTAGTATCTCTTCCTCACTTTATGATACTAAGTCATTATTTTGAGATGCTAAGTAAAAATGTTTAGCAACTTTCTCATTAGAATAACTTACAGAATCATTTCTTTCCTTCACATGGGCTGACAGTTTTCTCATATTTATCAGGTGTCAAACTACAACACCTGCCAAAAACCTACCCTGTGGATGTTATACAGTATGTCTACCAGTTTCTTCACTGACTCATGCTGACATCAATGGATAAAATGTACGTCCCATCAATGGGATATGACATCTGGGTAACCGGGACCTGTAAATATGGTGACCTTGCATGTTGTGGGTGTCCAGGGGGCAGCAGGAGGACCCCACTTTACTAACCAGGTTTCCAGAAGCCTATATGTAAACTTGTAATAGTAATAATCTTAATAGTTACATTTTACAATTAGAAATAAAGTGAAGTGTGGATTCAAGGGGGGCAGGTTGGAAATGAGTCAAGATTAATGGTCGACCATGGTTCAATCAGCACTCGCCATCCTGTTCACCTTTCTTATGGTTAGCTTGCGTGACACTTCGATAACATGTAGTGGGATTTTGTGTGTCCTCCCTTTCCTGCTTCCATTATTTAAGGCCTGTCACTTTGTAGCGATTTATAAGGGGCGTTATTCTGTTGTGAAAACCACGTTTTTTTGTAGTATTGCCCCCCCGGTTGATGAAAATAAAACCAAGTTGTTATTTATTTCGCTTATTAGTGATTATTTATGTTTTGTTTTATTCGTAGTGCGCGTCACGGCTAGGCATGTTCCTCTCGCTCGCCGTATTCTAGCGGTACGCGTTTGACGGACAAGCCGCTTCGACCAATCACGAGAGCCTAGCAACATTTTCCAGCCAATCGGCGACGGTTTGCTCGCAGTACACTTCCATGTATGGACCCGCACGCACTTCCTCGTTGAGGTGAAGGCTACAAAACGTGTCCCTCCGATGCGAGCCTCCAAGAGAGAAAACACAGGCCGCACAGGGCGTCACACAGCTCGGATTACTGGAGGCGTTTGAAGGTGGACGGACCTGTGTGAATATGGGGGTGAGTTTTGTAAAACGCCTTATTATTTAGCTAATTCGGGTTCTCTATGAATGATGACTAGTTATATTTGGGTAATGGGACGGTGGTCAGTGCGGTGTACTATCGCGTGATTGGCCACTTCTCTTGACTGATTGTTCTCTCGTCCACTAATTAACGTTATTGGTATATATTAACCAATGAGCTATTCGGTCGTTTTCGAATTACGCTGTTATTGGTTGTTTGCCAGACCTTTTATATGTCTATTGGATATTCTTGTCCAATCACGGTTTACACATATTCCGTGTGAGTGACACTGCTCTAGTCCAATGAATGCCCCGCTGGGGGGCGTGACATGGTGATGGGATGGAAAATGGCGGCTGTTCGTACACCGCATTAACTTTATCCCATATTAGTATTAACAGCAGCATGTACACCCTTTTATTGTAGTGTATAAGAAATATCTGAGTATTGTTATTTTAACAAGACTTTAGGTCATGTTGTTTTTTTTCTATCTGTTAGAGCGGGACGCCGTTTCAAAAAGCGGGACACGAGTTGGTATGGTGAAGGCAAGGAACAAAGCTCGAGTATTCAGACAGGCTTGATTTTATTATAAACATAATTTTCTATACATTTTCACTTGTTACCGTAATTGGCCTCTTTAAAAGAGTTTGGCTCCACATTAAGCTTCCCATACCCAGCTCACTTTGGTTCAGCAAACTCACTGTCAAGCCAGTGAGGTTAGGTTAACGTGAGATGAGTTTTAGAGCTATCCAAAGACAACAAATGGCTTAGGTTCGTCTCAGTTAGCTAGCCAGGAGACTTTTTTTTTTTCTGTTGTAACTTAAGCTAAGTTAGCCTAGTAGTAGAGCCACCGTTGTTTACTATCCGATGGAGCCGAGCTGCGTTACGGTACAGCCGACGGTGGTTGACACTGTGCGCTGTTGAATACCCGCTCTTGGTTGGGCAGAGCGCCTGTTTCCTGTGATAATGGATGATTCCAAGCCACGGTACAGCAAAAGGCTGGTAAGTTTAAAGAGAGTTTGGCTATAATTACAACAATTACTCTTGAGATAAAGAAAGTTCTGTCTTATCTTATTCCTCACTGCCCAGGAGGACATGGCTCAAAAAATGTGTGTTGTTCACATCATATTTGTAAACAAAAGGAGAAATTAAGCCTGCAGTAGGTAACTTTTATAAAAAAAATAGCTTTTGGCCCCCAGTTTTGCTGAAACTTTCAGCTGTTATCGTTGACAGAGACAAATAATCTGTGAAAAAATCAGGTTGTTTTAGGCGCTTCTAAATGGAGAAGAATTAGAATAGATATAATATTAGAATCCACCGGGGCTGGACGGAAACAACCAATCAGACGAGATGAAGATGCTTTGGGTTGGACGCTCAAACATAGTAGATTGTTGAGTTTGATTCCCAGTGTTCCAAAGAGTTGACGCCAAAAGTCTTTAATCTAGTCTCTCGGCACTAACGTTAGTTGTCAAGTGTTTGTGTGTGTGTTATTGTGGCTGTCTGGAGATGTTACACACCTCTAATTTAAAAGTGGGATGTTGTTACAGTGGATTGTGCCGCAGGAGGCCGGTATGTCCTTTTTGTGGAGTTTTAGACCCCTACATCAGATCTGTAGCAAACACTGTGCACTCTGCTGCCTATAGAAGGCTAGGAAGCTCATCAGCTCAGAGTGGAAAGGTGAACATTTTAGCTAAAAGTTTGATAAGTGAAACATTTTTAATTGGTTAATCTGTCCATCTTTCAATTTGGGATGCACAATAATTATCAGGGCAGATAACTTATCAGTCGATAATGAGATCATTCAGTGACAATTAACATCCAACTTAAATTGTTGGTCAATAATAATAATAATAATAATAATAATAATAATGAAAGCTAAAGTCTGTTTGTGAATCTTTAACCTTTCTTACCCTCAGGTGTGTAAAAACTACACGTTATCAACGAGGACACAGGGGCACATATGACACCAGTGTAATAAGAAAAGACTATATTAAGCTAATCTTATTGCATGGAGGAATGCAGAAACTAGTAAAGAAGCAGGAGAGATTATGGTGGGGGGTTGGGGGCTCAGCCTGGGATTATCCCTCTGTCATCTGTCCAGACCTGGGACCCCTATTGAAGCAGTATTCTCTCTCCATCAATTAGTGCCAATGTTTGAAACCAGTGTTAAGGTATTCAGTCTGTTTGAAGGGAAACACATTTTCTAATGTGAGAAAAGTCTTCTACTGTGTGACAGTTGTACCTGCTGGATGTTTTCATCCACTTTTGTGTTGTGGTTTCGTCTCCACTGAGGCTATTTTTGCTTCTGTTATTTAATACACAGTGAGTGTTTAAGAATGAAAGCTGTATGAAGTATACAGTCTACCTTTAACCAGGCTCTTCGTTTTATTGGCAGCTAACCATGATTTTCATTATTGATTAATTTATTAACCATTTACTCAATTAAATATACGGCTATTTGGTCCATAAAATTGTGAAAACCGTATTTCCCAAAGCATAAGGTGACATCCTGAAATGTCTCGGTTTGTCCAAAGACATTCAGTTTACTGTCACAGAGGACTAAAGAAAGCAGAAAACCGAAATCAGAGAATTTAGACATTTTTTTTCTTTAAGAAAAATCAAATCGATGAATCGATGATCAAAGTTAGTTGTGGAGTTATTTTATAGTTGAGTAGTAATGGGATTGTCTCGTTCTTCGACCATTATGCCTGTTCTGTCACCTGTCTTTACCACACCTTTTTATTATATTCTCACCCATCCACCCTCCTTTTCCTCCTCTCCAGCGTGCCGGCACGCGGCGGCGTTACCATGACGACGGCATCTCAGATGAGGAGATCGACGGAAGGAGAATGTTCGACCTGGAGGAGAAAGTCAGCAGTCAGAGGTTCAGCTCTGACCGGGTTCTTCGCATGGAGGGAAAAGGTAGGCGGGCACGGTCTGCGATTATGTGGACACCTGATCTCAGGTCAGAGACGCTCAGCTCAAAAGACTAATGTTTGGTTAATAAAGCTGTGGCAGAGTTGAATGAGAGTAGACGTAAAGGTTGTTTGAATCAGGTATCTTAAAAAATAATAAAACAGCCAGCAGTGAATGATGGGAAACCAGCAGTAAAATGGACGATAAGAAGGACCATACCGTGGTCACATTTTGTTGTGTTGTTTTCTCTTTTTCTTAGACTTCACATATGAGTTTGTCCAGAGAGGCGGCCTGAGGGACCCAATCGTCTTTGAGAAGCCCGACGGACTGGGACTCAAGTAGGCGTCCTCTTTATTTCTCTCTGCTCCTCATCTACACTACGTACATTACTACGTCTCGTGTTAACTTGCTCATAATGTGTTGTGTGACCTGTTGTTCCGTAGGATGCCCGGCGCCGACTTCAGTGTCAACAGCGTCAAGATGCATGTCGGTAAGACTTCAGATAATAAGTTCCTTTTAATTCATCAGATGCTCTCAGGTTTAGTACTGGCAGTAGCTGTAGGTCCTTGAACAAGATCATGTTATAATCAGCTGATGCCTGCACTCCTGGAAAACATGGGGAAACCTGGGGATTTAGTGACTAGTCTTCCAGTCATGGAAACGCATGGAAATCAATTAAAATGAAAAAAATAAGTTGTCCCCGAAAATTTTAAATGTATTTTAGCCCGTTAGTCTCAGATTGCCGAAGTATTTTGTTTCCAGTTTGTTCAAACTGTGTTTCATGTCACTCAGATTTCTTTGCTGTGACTAACCCAAAAAAAAATTCTCTCAGGTAGCAGACGTATGATCGACGTGATGGACGTGAGCACTCAGAAGGGGACAGAGATGTCCATGGCCCAGTGGACGCGTTACTACGAGACCCCTCCGTCTCAGAGAGAGAAGCTCTATAACGTCATCAGCCTGGAGTTCAGCCACACCAAGCTGGAGAACCTGGTCCAGAGACCTGCCACAGTACGTACACATCGTCAAGGCTTGTGTTTGTGTATTACATATTTTGATACATACCGCATGCAAACAGAAGCATTTTAGCAGCTACAGTAAATGTGTCTATACCTCTGAGGATAGTTTGAAATGATAACGTTTAAACCGGAAGTGTAATCAATATGTTGTTTGTTACCTCAGAGAAACTGTAAATTAAACTTCTTTTTTTCCTATTGTCTTGCCGTCTGTCTTTCTGTCCCTTCCTCCGTCTTGTATTGGTGTGTGTGTAGGTAGATCTGATAGACTGGGTGGACAACATGTGGCCTCGTCACCTGAAAGAGAGACAGAGAGACTCGACCAACTCCATCACTGACATGCAGTACCCCAAAGTACAGAAGTAAGTCCCCCACGTTAACTTTCCTCAGGGGAGACAAATCTATAGAAGATCAGTGTGTAGGACTAAGTGGCATCTAGTGATCAGATCGCTGATTGTGACCATCTGAAATCCCTTGATTCAACCAAGCAAGAACCATGGACAACCTACAATTGCTGTAAATAACGGCCCTATCTAGAGCCAGTGTCTGGTTTGTCAGTTCTGGGCTACTGTACTATGAAATATGGTGGTTTGATACGGCAGACTCCGTAGAAGAAAACCCGCTCCCTCTTTAGATTAAAACGTCTCATTCTAAGGGTAACGGAAACTCAACTGTCAGTAGACCCTCCTAAATGTTACACACTGGACCTCTCAATTTACCATTTTATCTACTTCCTTTAATCTCAAAGTAAAGACATTCCTGGATTTAATTTCCTCGCCATTTGAATGTAAATGCTGCCGGTGTTGGTGTGATCCCGCAGGTACTGTCTGATGAGCGTTGAGGGCTGCTACACAGACTTTCACGTTGACTTGGGAGGGACGTCAGTGTGGTACCACATACTGAGAGGAAGCAAGGTGGGACCAGAGGGGGGTTCAGCCTGTGTTTGGAAAACACTGTCTCCTGTTGCAGCCTCATAGTTTCTGATACGGGCTTAGTCAGGGTTCCCACTCATCCTGGAAAAAACATGGAAAACCTGTATATTTGAAGACTTTCTGGTCATGGAAACACTTGGAAATTGATTAAAATGACCAAATATCCTGGAAATAATCTATGTTCTGGAGAAATTTCATTTTATTTTAGCCCTCACTCATCACGACCCCTGCATCATTAAAAACCGAGGAATACGTCTGGGAAAATGTGTAAATACTATGCCTAGTTATATGACTGTTATAAGTGCTGTCCTGTATTGTTAA
>NW_023339729.1:352949-354527 GCF_004916995.1 Morone saxatilis
AATGTTGTCGTAAAAACCTATAATAAATGACTGATTTAAAATGTACAGAGTGTTCTGAATTGCTGTTGTGTGTTTTCAGGTGTTCTGGCTGATCCCTCCCACCCCTCAGAACCTGGAGCTGTACGAGAACTGGGTGCTGTCTGGGAAACAGGGAGACGTCTTCCTCGGAGACCGGGCGTCTGACTGCCAGAGAATTGAACTGAAGCAGGGCTGCACTTTCATCATACCCTCAGGTACACACTCGGCTCTCACTCACACACTACAACGCTGAAGGATTTCAGCAACATAACAGAAACGCAACATAAATGTGTTTGTTATACTCAGGTTGGATTCATGCTGTCTACACTCCCGTGGACTCCATGGTGTTTGGAGGAAACTTCCTGCACAGCTTCAACATCCCCATGCAACTGAACATCTGTAATATAGAGGACAGAACGCGGGTAGGTGCAGACACGCTCGCCTATGAGCTGTACATGACAGGAAGTGATGCATTTTGTGACGGTTACGTGCCTATTTCACCTCCACCGTAGGTTCCAGTGAAGTTTCGTTACCCCTTCTATTACGAGATGTGCTGGTACGTGTTGGAGCGCTACGTCTTCAGCCTCACTAAGATCTCCTACCTCACACCAGAGTTTCAGAAACACTCACTGGGCATTGGTACGTGGACAAATGTGGAGGGTACATGTATGGAGAAAATGTTTTCATTGTGGTGTTTTTGTGTGTGTGTGTGTTGTAAACGGAATGTGTTTCTTTCTGTCAGGTCTGAAGAAGCCGCCTGGTTTGGATCTGGACAATGAGCAGGCGGAGGAGGAGGTTGGTGACAGTGATGAAGAGGCTTCAGAGCAGCAGTCTGACAAGCCCGCAGTAAAAGTTCACATGACTCCCCTCGAGCTGGAGGGAATGTGGAACCTGCTGGGTAAACTGGAGGCTCTGCCCTCCAACAAGAAGTGTGTCCCAGCAGGGATACACAACGCCCCGGCACTCATTATACACATCAAGGTATGACTGGTGTGTGTGTTTGTCTTTGTAACATTTAATGAAGTCCTCTTAACTTTGCTGATTTTATATCATTACAATGTCACTGTCCATTTCCCAACAAAATTCTGCAGGCAAAAATCAGATCTAACCGTCAAACTAGACAGTGCTGTTAGTGCGTTGCCTATTTCTCGCCTGAAATGTTTTCAGAAACATATTTTGGTCTCCCGTTAAGCTGTAATTGGAATAAAATTGGAGCCCAGGCTGGCAGGTTTTTCCTGAAAACTCCCAAAAAACCTACTTCTCAAATCTTTTCAGTAACATATTTTAATTAGGGGAACATCATTTTTTTCTTTGGTCATGCACCAATTTCAAACATTTTAGCAGATTTCTACAACCCAGTGTTGTGAAAAGAACATCTTTCCTCTTTTAACAGCTGCTTTCGGTCCCACCACTCTTGTATGTGTTGTCTTGCAGGCCCTGCTGAAGGAACACGCCAATGACAATGCCCAACTGTCCTACACAGGAAAACCCATCGTCAAGTGGCCAAAGAGAGTAAGCAGTCTTCACTTTAAGGCACACAGCACATTAGTTATGATGGTA
>NW_023339729.1:354636-354919 GCF_004916995.1 Morone saxatilis
TTAAAGAGTGCGCTAATGAGGCATGCTCTATACTGTATAATCAGCAAATACCATAGGAAAAAAACACATTTCACATCCAATATTGGTGTGAAAATAGCATTTTTCTGTTTAATTAAAAACATAGTTGGACCCTGTGTTTGTAACACACATTGGATGTTTTACTTGTGTTTTTATTTTTATTTTTTTCTTCTTTGTTACCTCAACCAATGTTTCTTCTTTACTTTTCTGCTCCTCTCCACCAGCCCTCGTGGTACCAGCCTCCTCCTCCTCCACCGCCTCCTCC
>NW_023339729.1:355060-373898 GCF_004916995.1 Morone saxatilis
AACTTTGGCCAGTTGTATACCGTTGTAAGCTTTTTGTGCAGTTGTATGATTTATTTGTCGTCTCTGCAGGTGTAAGCGCTGTGAAGCCTGTATGAGGCCAGAGTGCGGGGACTGTAACTTCTGCAGAGACATGAAGAAGTTCGGAGGACCAGGGAAGCTCAAGCAGACCTGTGTACTACGACAGTGTATGTCTGTAAGTAACCGTTATTTATTTAGTTATTTTTTTTATTTTGGATATGTGTGTTTTGTAACTCCCCCTCTGTCCCCTCCAGCCGGGCCTTCCTCTGTCTGCAGTGTGTGAGATCTGCAAGGAGCCCAATCAGGAGGAAACGGGAGACTCCTCCCTCACTCTGATGGAATGCTCCAACTGTGCGCAGATAGTCCATCCTGCTTGCCTCACGGTAATACACACACACACACACACACACACACACACCTGAACTAATTTCTGACACTCAAGTGTGCTTAATTCAGGCTGTAAATAAAATGATTAAAATAACATTGGGACACTGTACTGTCCCAGTGTTATTAGATTTTGAACTGCAGACACTCAATCCTGATGTTATTATGTTGTTATGTTATTTCATCCTTTTTTTAACATGGCTGCATCTGTCCCTGCAGGTTCAGGGAGAAGGACTGGTGAATAAAGACCTGCCCAGTTGTTGGGAGTGTCCAAAGTGTGTTCAAGGCATCATTGACCCAGAGGTACACAATGTCTTATTAACACACACACGCACACACAGTTTCAGACTTCTTGTATAGAATACACTGCTGCACACACACACTATTGTGCTCTCTCGAGCACAGTCTTTGAACCCGGCGTTCACACACTTGGTTGCAGTGTCAAAGCTAATTGGTATTGTGTGTCTCCTGTCTGTTCGTTTTTCATTATTTATTTATTTGTTGTTTGGTTGCTTTATTTTCTGTTTTCTTTGAATTTAATTTGACTCCGTCAGTCATCAGGCAGCGATGAGTCGTTGGCTGCCGGCCACCAGCAGCACATCCGTCCTCACGGCCCCCTGGTCCTCAGGCTGGGCCCCGGGCCCTCTGCTACCATAGGGGGTCCTGTGGGCTCCCAGCATGATGGGGAAGTGGTCCGCTGTGGTTTCTTCCCTCCTCCTCCTCTTCCTTGCTGCTCTTCCTCCTCCTCAGCGTCACTTCTATTGGTGGCGGCCCCTCTGCCTTCTCAGCCAATCAGCTCGAGACTGGTGAGAGGTGCCGCCTACTCTGCGTACTTCCACCCGTCTGTCGCGTGCACCCCACCCAGTTTTCCCCTTCCATCTTTTTCAAGAGAACAGACACAACTCTTGATGTAAATATTCCTATTCCAATAATCTTACTGGCAGAGGATGATTTCCTATTTGAGTTACTGTTTGATTTCTGTTTCCATGGTTTCTACAAGAGTAGTGCCTCTTCTCTTAGACTGTCAGCTCTTTTCATTTTGGAGCTGCTTTCAGCTCTGATTGGTTTCTGTCCAATTTTCCCTTATCATACTTGTAAATGATTTTTCACATGGCTCATTTTATGGACATAGTGTAGCGTGCTTTTAAACCCTGTCTGACAAAACCACCACCCTTTTCTTCAGGTTTGGGTCGCACTCAAACCTTGAAGAGTGCTGCTGTGATTTTGTGACCGTGGACACAGCATATATGCTGTAGTGGATTTCAGCACCTTTTAAAAGTGTATCAGTGTGCTACTGGAGTCTCCCCTTCTGCAGTGTTCAGTGGTCCTCTTCTCTCCACTTTCAGTTTGAATGCCTGGATGAGCTGCTGTTGTGCACTGTCCCTCCCGTTCACTGGTTTTTACATCACTGCAGTTACCGCGTGGTGTCTGTATGACTTTCTTGAAATATTATTGAAATACTGTAGTTCTGAAGAGATGTCCTGTCCAACAAATCTTGTTCTCCAGATTTAGAAGAACATGTTTGTTTGGTACAGAACTCAATATCATGTTTTTAATGTTTTTTCTTTTCAGTGAAATTTTAATTTGTGGTCAACCAATCTTACAAACATGTTTTTCCAAAGATTTGACCAATAATTTTGGTTTCTTGCGCAAAATGTTGAGCCATACGTCACCCAGTCATTCCCTTGTTTCTAATTAAGATGCAGATATTTGGACAGCTCTGATTGGTTACACATCACAAGTAAAAGCCAATCAACACTAAAGGCTGCTGTGCAAGTGCCTTAAAAATTACTTGTGTACAATACTTGAGTAAATGTACTTAGTTACACTCCACCTCCTTTATACATTTTTTAAATTATTTATATTTTATTTATTTATACTTGTGCACATTTTAATCATGCACAGCTACCTTGTCATGTAATGAAAAAAAATAGAAGAAAAAAGAACTACTAAAAGTTTGGCCACCGGTTTGAAAACAGATCTGCCCTTACATGTAATTTTCTTTCATTAAATACACTTTCATTAAGCTGTCTTGCCATCAATGTATAGTAGGTGGCAGTGCTTTGTGCCACCAATAAAGGGATGTGCAATTAAGCCTTCTCTTTCCACCACTTTATTCAGATTTTCATTTTTACTGCAAAAAGTACACCAGTTCCAAGTATCAGTTATCAGTTTCCTTAATTATTAATAATCAATATCTGTATTGCTCTGAAAAAACAACAACATATCGTTTGATCCTTTTTAAAGATAATTCACTCAAAGTTTTGTCTCCTACACAAACATGAAATATCACTAACAGAAACACAGTGAATATTCTCTTCAGTATGCGGTTGTAGCTCTGTTTTATGTTCAAACTGGACAACTTGAAAGCTACTTTTGTTTCAGGGTCCATCTTATTTCCAAGTGAAAAGTATTTAAAAATATGATGAGTTCTAATGATTTACTTTCCCATTCTGAAGTTAATCCTATCCAGTTAAATGTTTGACTTTTGGAACAGTGTGTTTGAAGTTCTGAACACTGGGCTAGTAAAGGTCTAGTTATTAGACTCTTTTATGTTTGGTACACGTATAAGCATGATGATACTCAAGGAAACGCTATCATTTAATGTTTACTCCCTTCACCCCGTTTCGTGATGCTCAACACAACTGTAACTACAGTTCTGCTTGAACGTCTGTGAACTTCTCTATTGTTTCATCATTATTTCTTTATTTTAAACCAAACTAGTGTTTGTTACATCAAATAACAGGTGTATGTTTATCAATTCAGTTTGTTTTTGCCAACTTGTAGAGGCAAAAGTTAATGAATCCTGAGCTGCGTTGCTTAAAACAAGCAAGTAAATGCAAATAAGTGGCACAAAACTGTTGGCTACATGAACCACTGAAATGAGAGCTAGGGAAGAAACTGGGCAGCACTGAAACAGATTGAAAATTACATTTGTGATGCAAAAATGATAACACACAATAATTGTGAGTCCCATCACAATATCTGTCAAAATATTTGCATTCTGATGTTTTTACCACATCGTGCAGCCCCAGGTGAGAGGAAAGTAACTGTCAGACGACCTTAGGAAGAGTGGTAACGGCACATGGGAATAGACTGGGGAAAGCTGGGCGGACTGACCATTCACACACAAACGTCTGAGCAGCACTGTATATTTAATGTTTCTGCAACTACACTTGATGAGTGCGAGTACATAATAGCAAGACCTTCAGTTCTGGGTGAACGACAGAAACTATGCTGGCTTTCAGTGGAGACTTTATAGTGTTTCGTGATACGAGGCTTTTCCACAAAACACTTTTGTTTATGGGCTTAGAAATGGTTTATTTCTGTCAATGTTTTTATCATCCTTCAAAAATGTCTATTAATGCAGAGCTTAAAGTGTCAGAAGAACTGGCAGCAGGCTTTTTTATTTTTGTCACATTTAGTAGTCAGTTTGTCAATATGTTTCCTCTTCCTCCAGCAGTGTAAAGGAGACAAAGGAGAAGGCCTTCCAGTGGTGAGTGTTACGTGCACTCTCTATTTTAAAAACTCGAGTTAATTTCTGAACACAATTAATATTTCTAAAACTTCCTTTTTGTGTCTGTTTTTCTCCATACCTCTCTCTCCCCGTGTTATCCTTCTTTGTTTCCATCTTTTTATTCTTCTTTCTACCTTCCCTCCATTTTCCCCTCCTTTTCCTTCTTTCCCTGCACATCCAGAAGCGAAAATCTTCCACCCTGCTGGACGCACGCATGGCTAAGATTTACCGACGACAGAGACACAGCCGCGACGGGGACGACTCTGCAAGCGACGACGACGACGAAGGTTTGAAACCCACCAGATCACAAAAACATTAAATAAAATGTTTTTCTAAAAAGGGGGGGAAAAAAGGAATAGAATTTCTCTCGTTGTGATTGTGACCTGCTCGTCTGCCCCGTCCACCCATCCCTCTCCTCAGCCTCTCAGAGAAGAAGGATGGTGCTCCACGCCCGAGGGGGGAGCCACTCTTCCAGGAGGGGCTTCGGCGCCAACAGGAGAGGCCTGCTGAGAGGAGGCTCGGCCCACAGGGGAAGCAGAGGAGGCCTCATGACTCCCGGCTCCTCCTCCGCCCTCAAGCTGAAGCGAGGGATGGGCATGAGGGAGGTCGGACGGAGGGGACGAGGGGTGAGGCTGCGGGGGGGCTCCAGGATGCAGCGGAGGGGAGACGATTCCGAGGAGTCGGACGACGATGATGACGACGACGACGATGAAGACGACGAAGAAGAGGAGGAGGAGGAGGAAGAAGAGGACAGCGAAGATCAGCGGCATCGCCATCGCAGGAGGAGGCACAGGACCGATGACGACGAAGACGAGGACAGCGAGGGGCAGGAGTTTGACCCCGAAGACGAGGAGATGGACACGCTGGAGGATGAAGAGGAGGAGGAGGAGGAGGAGGAGGCGGAGGAGGAAGGGCGCTGGGATTCAGACCCAGAACCTCCGGTCCTCCTGGTGTCTGATCTGAACGACGACCTGCTGAGCGGCTCCTACCTGACTGTCACTCTACAGCGCCCCCACAAGGCCAAGAGACAATCTGGTAAGACTACAACTCCCAGCAGGTACAGCGTAATCAGATTAACATCCAAAGTTCCGTTAATGAACCGTAAGTGTTGTCGCCGCTCAGGCTCCATTGTCCCAAAGCTGGAAGCGGCCATGGGTCCGAGGACCACCGCAATGGGTGCTGGCGGTCAGCAGGGCTTCATCCAGAGAAAGACCGCTCTGTCCAAACCTTCGCGACTCAAAAGCGCCGACGCCTCAGGCGACGGCATGACCCCCAGAGGACCCGGCAGGTAGAGCTCAACACGTGTCAAATTCAGTTTAATACACCTGTACTGCTGCTGCTATCTTCTTATTTAGTTCTTTAGGCCTAGTGCCAGTTGAGACACATGGATTATTTAGACATTTAGACTCATGACGCACGCGTGGCCAGATTTTCAAACAAACCACAGAGAGGCTGCCATAGCAATACAGGCAGAGGGAGTGATGTCATCCTCTGCTCAGGACACCATGAGCTCCCAAATTGCTTTTTTTACTTCGAAGCAGCCAACAAACAGCCCGGTCACAACAGGTGATGAGAGAATTACATTATCAGGGTCATTTTAATTGATGAACCTGCTGTGTAACATTGAAACTATCATCTGTTAGAAGTATCAGGACTATTTGGGGATGTAAGTGACAGATTAAATATGTCCAGTACTGTGTTTTTGTGATCATAGTTTAGTACAAAGGTAACAACACTGGCCGATACTATTGCAGATGTATCGTGTATACAGCATGTCACCTGATAAATAACCAGAAGCTGCAGTACAGATGTGCCAAAAATATGTTTGAGGTCTGCCCTCATGCAGGCTGCATGGCAGAGACCTGTCTTTTTGAGAATCAACCAATCCAAAATGTCATATGACAATATTAATATTTAGTTATGTAATGTCAGAATGCTTGAATAGTTCCCAGTAAATATAAAGTGTTTTTGCTTTAAACGTCCATCCCTAATATGCATGTGATGCACTTCATAAACCCAACACACCATTTGATATCTTTGATCCTCTAGGCCACGCCTGCGGGGTAACCATGGCGACAGAAGTGCTAGAGATCACTCTGCATCTTCTTCAGAGGAGGGCGAAGCCGCCGCTCCGGCCGCACCCTCCTCTCTGTCTCCCCCGTCCCTGCTGTCTCTGCCGTCCTTTAAGGACGTGGGCAACGAGAGAGGAGGGGAGAAGGAGGTGTGGGTGTCCGTGTTCAAATACCTGAACAGAGCCGAGCTGCTGGCCTGCATGACCGTCTGCAAGGCCTGGTACAAGTGGTACGTCACACACTTCAACGCTGCTAACAACTTCTCAACGTACAGTACATATTTGTATTTGTCGAGTCCAGCTCTCAATTGTCCGCTCAATAAAAACCCATCATGCCTCACTGTCCTGTGCAGGAGTTGCGACAAGCGTCTGTGGAGCCACGTGGACGTGAGCCGGTGCAGCCCACTCACTAACCAGGCCCTGGCAGGCATCCTCAAGCGCCAGCCCACCTCTCTAGACCTGTCCTGGACCCCTTTGGCCAAGAGACAACTCAACTGTCTGCTCACCAGGCTCCCAGGTGTGTGTATACATACACACACACACACACACACTAGGGTATTTCTAGGGTATAAACTGTGCAAAACAATGAATATTTCTTTGTAAACGTGAAACTGATTTCTTTGTGCCTTGATACCATGAGTTATATTGTTTCATCTGACCGATTTGAGCCTTCACATATTTGAATTGCGATATATCTTTACATTGTGTGTGTGTGTGTGTGTGCGTGTGCGTGTGCGCAGGTCTGAGGGAGCTGAGGGTGACCGGTCTGTCCTGGTCCTGTCTGTCAGCGTTGGTCTCTCCCACTTTGCCCTACCTGCGGCTGCTGGATCTGCGCTGGTGTGAAGGCCTTAAAGACGCCCAGATTAAAGAGCTAATCATCCCGCCTGGTCAGTTGCAGCAGAAATGAGCTCACTGTACACCGTACACTGAATGTTGTGCAACCAGCATCACAATGTTGCAGAATAACCACAGAAACATTTGTGTAAATGTGTGTATCAGAGTTGTCTACTTCTACTGTAAATCACTAAAAACGGTTCACACGGCTCCACAATTAATCATGGGTCAATTAAAACTCCTCTGTAAGATAATAACTCCATCATGTTCCTGCCAGTCTTCACCCAGTGTCTCCATTAAAACACTGGGTAACCGGGGCGACGGCTGATCACATCATCTATATCATGGGCGATCTGCACCGCGCCGCTGGGTTCACTAAAAACCTCCATATTGACCTTTCCATGTCTTCCATGTTTGTCCGTCCCCGCAGGTTCCGAGTCGTCTCGCAGCAGACTGAGAAATATGGTGACGCTGCGTCTGTCCGGTCTGGACATCAGCGAGTCCACTCTGAGGCTGCTGCAGCGCCACATGCCCCAGCTGGAGAGGCTGGACCTGGCTCACTGCAAGGAAATAACCGACTCGTCCATCGCCCTGCTGGCGGCGGCCGGGACTCACACCCGCAACAACCTGACTGAGCTCACGCTGGCGGGTGGGTGTCCGAGCACGGTCCCGATCCATCCGATCGATCACGTGGCCCTTCATCTAGGTTACAACCCAGTTTGGGTTTCTCCTCCAGTCAGGGCTTCTCTTTACGATGCCTGGCTGAGGAGTGGTTCCTTAGGTTCAGAAGTCATTACAAAGAGCTGTCTTTATGAACTGTCAGTACTGATTGTTTTAATCACTTATTTACTTTGTACAGTAACAAGCATGTTCTAAAAGTACAAAAAGTGATGTCAGCAAAAGTATTCAGTCTGATGAACTGTCCACTAAAATATTTAGTATTAGGGCAGTTTGACTATTTCTTACATAATCAATGTTGTTTCTAACAATATAGTGTACATGGACATATGTCAGTTCTGCATATCCCCCCCTAAAAATAATGCATTAAGACGCCTTTTCTCTTATCAAAGTAACACATCAACCAAACAAGGTGTCGGCCCTATAGTTTATATGATTAGTTATAATTGATAAGGACATCCCAGTCGAGTTTTCCTGACCCCATCATGATCCGAGTCCTTTAAATATCTGCCAATACGGAGTCCGACCCTTGCATATACACAGAAAATACTAAAAGTATACGTTATAGATATGATATAAAGGAAAAGTGTTTGATTTGCCGTGTCTCTGCGTCTGTGTCCAGGTTGCAGCGAGCTGACAGATGGCTGTCTGTCCTACCTGAAGCGTCTCTCCTCCCTGACCCTGCTGGACCTCAGAGGCTGCAAGGGCGTCAGCAGGCGAGCCTGCGACGCCTTCATCTCGGACCTGTCCCACGTCGCCCTGTACTGTATGATGGAGGAGAAGCTCATCCAGCGCATAGACTGACAGGAGCACCTCGTTACAGCACAACTTTGCGTATCATGTTCCTCAAATCCTGAAAAGCACCAAACCTGGAGTTAGCTGACCAAACCTGGAGTTAGCTGACCCAACCAGCAGCCGTGTCAGTACTTTGGAGACGTCTCCTTTGGGTGCCAGAGCTCCTAAAGACCTCCACTTGCTGAATCTTCTCTGCAAGACTACAAACAAACATTTTTCCAAAATGACAGAATATTTGTTTAAAAAGATTTATCTTGAATCTTCCCATTCTCTCCATGTCTCCTGTCATGGTTGGAATGTACGTGGAGTTTTATAACCAGAGATCTGGTTACGTGTGAAACTACCTTTATACAGACTGACACAGGCTGGAGCGCAGCTTGGAAGTGCATTATTTTTGAGAGTAAGAAAATGGAAAATAGAAAACTGATCCTGTTTTCTCACTAAACTGTGTATTACGGAGTCTGTGTGTGTGTACAGTGATTTCCGTCTGTCTGTACATATAAATGTATTTACTTTTTCATGTTTCATCCAGATTAACGTTCACTCAGACAATTGACGTACATTTTTTTTCTACTGGTGTCAAAGAATGTGAATTGTTGGACTTTGTGGAATAAACGGTGCTTCAGTTTCTTTAAGAACAGCCAGTGTTCAGTCTTAGTAACAAAGCGTGACTTCATTGTCCGAGTAGCTCCAGACACAGGTTCATACATGCCATTAACTTAAGCTACTTGCGTTGAAGCTGCAGTAGGTCATTTTTCTATATGTTACAGTTGGGTGGAATTCACTTGCCAAAAAAGAGATGTTCCAATATCTTTTTTTTTTTTTTTCCTTCCCGAAACCTTAACTTTCGTTATCAACTAATGCAAGTAACAATCCCATACATGTTGGGTTTTTTTTTTTTAAACAAGCATAACCTACGAATTGCTGTGATTGTAAGGCCTGGCCTGGTTTTGAGGCTAATGAATGATGTGGTATTGGATCGGTACACACTCGTAGATTTCTGCATTTTAGGCAGTATCAGGATTTTCTGATACTGGAACAACTGTAAAACACAGTAAAGGTTAATGAATCTGATTTATGGCATTTTGTTTCTCAAATAATCTATAGATCATATGGTAAATGGACCTGTACTTGTATAGCGCCTTTCTAGTCTTCCGACCACTCAAAGCGCTTTTACACTTTACATGGCACATTCACCCTTTCACACACATTCACTTAGTGAATCGAACAGAAACTAACTCATTCATACACATTAACAATTCGGGGTTCAGTATCTTGCTCAAGGATACTTTGACATGTGGCAGGAGGAGCCGGTGATCGACAACAACCTTTCCGATTAGGGGACGATCCATATGCCTCTTACCCCCACCACCAGCACCCTGCACCATCATCGGCCATTAGATAAATATTATGTTGTAAAGTAGAAATCTGACTGCGTTAGTCAGTCAGTTAGTTATGACCTGATAAGTAGATAGATATTTATAAAGTTAGCTATAAGTTGTTCCATTTATCCACATAAGAAACAAAGTAGAAAGACAATAATTAAATAAAACCCGCCCTCAGTCACTTATATAACACTGTGGCTCCTTCTCCAGCTATAGTTACTTTGAGCTGGATAGGAGGAAGATTTTTTTTTTATTAGTTAGTGTCACTCCCTTTCTTCGCCCTCACTTTTTAATGGTACCTAGAGCTAGGACAGTGGCCCTGAAGACTAGAACGGAAGGAGACCGCCAGGGAATCGACTCATAGCTAAGGGCCAACAGGTCGGACCTCGAACCCTTGTCGCCCCCCGCCCCGCACGCATGGACTCTAGGCTGGGCGTCCAGAGCCCGGAGATTCGTTGTGTCAGTCACCTGTGTCTGTTAATACCTTGACTTTCTTGTTCTTGGGTACTGTGGGTCTTCACTGGGAAACAAGGGGTGTCGTCATTAAACAGCATAACTAATTACATAGAATCCACGACACTTCACATTCCTGAATAGGGTCCGCTTAATACACAGCTACTCATTCAGTACCTCTGGTAGTGCACAACTATAAATGACAGCTAACACTGACTGTATTCGCACTAGTCTCGCAATTTTGGCGCCTTCACAGTTGGTGAGCGCGGGTTGAATTTGGTTGTGTTTACATCATAAGCTGACATCAGACCAAATTAATTATGTCTGCATGTAGTGGTAAGTGAGAGCATGTTTATTGTTATTTTTACATATAATATCAAAGCTGTTAAGGGCTTGCCTATTTAAATCGTCTTAACACCAGGAGAGCGACCCTATACTTCCAAGCTCTCCAAAACTGTTTAATTTTACCAACCTAAAAATTCTTTAACATATTATATTAATTTTCGGAAAGAAACGTGTGTGGTGATACACTCGTGAGTGGAGTCTGGTTTCAATCAGGTTAATGTTGTGTGCGATTTTCTCGGTCCAAAATATGTCTCTTGGTGGTCTCGTATGCTGTCTGGGAAAGCGGTTGAGGCTCATGACAGTAACAAAAATCCTGCTTTCCGGCAAACGAGAGGAACAGGAATTGACCGGCGCTTGGACGACGTTCCACAGGGACCACGTCCGCGTCAGAGCCTATGTCTTCGTGGCCGCTGCGGAACAAAATCTGACCAGTTAAGGTATCACAAAACTTATATGTGGCTTAAAATAACTCACTTAATAACTACAAGTAGAATCATCTTATTCATGGACGTATTGTAAATAGTTTGTGGCCTACTGTGTTACTATTAGCAGAGTAGCGGTTCCTGGAGAGGCTATCTCAGTCCGCTGTCTGTGGTAAGCTGGTGTCAGTGGCTCCGGCTACGTAGCAGACCACAAGCGTGCAGAGAGGATGACTTTTATAGCAAGTCATTGGGGGCTGGTTGGTGATTCAGCACCACGTAAGAGCGAAATTCATCTGACACTAGCAGAAGTTCAACCCTGTAACAAGGCGGTAACAGCTGTGGCATTCTTATAAGCTATTTAATAATGTTAGAATTCATATACTTTTATTGCCATTCAAATGTCAGATTGAGAAGGTTTTTTTAATGATCACTGCTTTCCGGTCTTTTCTATTTCGAACGTCATTGATGTTAACTTGTCAATAGAGGTAGTTTACTAGGCTCAGACCTATGATTTGAAGTATCCTAAAAAAAACGGACCCAAACACGTCTGTCCCTTCTGAAGGATGAGTTAAATTTATAGCTGTCATCAGGGTTCTAATACATGGCCCCACTAATTGATATATACCCCTGGCAGTCCCATACAGTGAATTTCTGAACTTTTCTATGTATTGATGATTGCACCGCAATATGTACTGCAAGAGGTTTTAATATTAGTGCTTTATAGAGGACTCAATAGGCAAAGATATTGCAAGTAGGTGCATATATAAATAATAAGTGGGATGTGAAATGTAGTACGAAAGACCAGAAATAAACGTACATTTCTAAACCCACACCTCTTTATTATGCTGCCATAAAAGATTAAGCATATGATTTGGTTATGTGTTGACAGTTTATTTATGCGCAATTGACATGAGCCAAGCATCAAAAAACTTCTATATACGTTGACAGTGAGAGCAAACAGAAACACAAATAAATGGTAACAGAATATTACGCGCCAAGACCAAAACAATGTACAAAGTAGAAATGCAGCGAGTGTGATGTCTATAACCTGTAAGTCCGCGGATGTGCCGTCATCCGATAGAAGAGAGTAATTCTGGACCCTTTAATGTCCTCTGAATTCATGTTTTGGTGGTTTCACTCGAAGGACAATTCTTGTCCCTTACAAGCAACCCCTGGTTCAGAGACTGACACACACAGCACAAAAACACACCACATTATTTGTGTTTCACTCCCAGATGTGTGATTCACCTTCAGGTCCGATTCATCAAAGAAGCTGTAAAGTGAGTTAGCTCATTTTTTCATACATATGTAATTAATTAAAGTTATGAGTAATGTATTTTTATATCGTACTTGTATTATGTCATAATAAGCTTCATTAAGTAGCGGGGATTTAAACGCTCTTTAGCGTCCCCTGTAATCCTTCTTAATTGGCAACACAATGCAGCAGCTCAACCATATTTGAATGGTGAGTGCTGCTCGTGTACAAAGGGACGAGATGGATACTAGCACGATCACTTTGGATTGACGCAGGGGTTCCATCACTGTTCAATTATATCGAAGTTGTAGTGTGCAGTGGTGCTGCGGTATATGCTAACAAATCTAATCCAAGAAACCCGTGCGCTAGGGTAGCCTATAAATATATGTCATGTTATAGGCCAACGTTCATACCACATCAGTGCAGATGAATGATGTCTCTTCCTGCATACTGTACACGTGTGTGTTGTGTGTGTGGATTATAACTTACATTGCTCTTTGTGGAGTAACCTCAGCAGTACAGGTAGAGAAACAGTTGTTTTACGTTCCGTACAAAATGGCTGCAAATGTTAGGAAAAGTTGAGGAACAACAAGGTGATACAGACACTGAAACTAAATTACTGCTTTGTGGACCTCAACCAGGTTGGTTCCCGCTGAACGCAAAAAAACAGCAGGTTTGTCCATAGAGAACCGCAAAGGTTCTAAAAAAAAAAAACAAGAGTCTTCAATATCTGAGCTGGGTTCAAAGCACACAAGTAGGCTGACTCTGGTGAAAAAGAGGCACATCAAAAAACGAGAGTGATAAACTAAAACAATGTTCAGACAGAGACCGCTCCTATTTCTGAGGGACTTCTGCAAGAAAGTGAAAATGCAAACTAAATTAAAGATCTTCCTTCGATTTTGAGTACGGCAAGAGGAATATCAAGCTGAGAGGTCAAAGGTGATGAGACCAGATCACTGCGGCTCCCCCTGGGGTCATCGTTGAAGTCGTCCAAACCACGTTCCTTCCTGTTAACACAGGGAGAGAGAAGGAACAGGATGAAGTGATGGAGGAAGGAGCATCAGTCAGACCGAGAAAAGTAGGGACACATTTGAGACACCCACTAAAGCGGCAAGTTAAACAAACTTGCTGGTGAATGACATTTTTAAAAAAGCTGCACGACATATCAAATTATCAATACCAAACAGAAGACAGTGGATTGTGAGTCTTACTCCCCAGGGCATGATACTCGGCAGGCATCAATAACAGTGTTGGGACTGGTGGATTTAAGACAGCAAATATCTTTCAAGCTTAACGCATTTCTATATCGCTGCTTGGCTCAGAGAGATTGGTTGGTAGTCTTGTAAATACCACCAGGCTACCAACCTAAGAAACGCAGTCAGAGGAGGCTGATTGTTTCAGCCAGGTTATCAGGTCTCAATAATAGTAAAAGTCAGTAAAATAGACAAAAGGGTCCGTTTTATTTAATCAAATGACCTACAGCAGCTTTAAAGTTAATAACCTCACGTCGTAAGGCATTGCGTAGCGCTTTTATTGAACGACCATAAGCCAGGAAGGCTGCAAGCTGAGTAGGCATGCTAGCAATGCAGCCTAGCTGAACAGCTGCAGTCCAGTGAACTGCTCACTTCCCGTATGCAGATAATCAACGAGGGCTTAGGTTAAATGCAGTCGCCAATAGATGCTACAGAGCTATAGACAAGCAGCTACCCCACTGGGATCACGCTGAATCTTAAACAGGCTGTTACACACGGTGCTTCTGCCCGAACGCGTATCTAGGCATGACTTTTAGGCGATCGTGGACTGTCAACAGGAATCTCCTTCTTATCCTTTTGTACGCTGTCCGTTGATATAAACTACACCGAAAACGTTACACGCGCCGCACATGACGCTACACAAAGAGAGAAGCGATAACAGAGGTATACCCCAGACACCTCTGCCGGGACAGGACGTTCGTTCTTTTACGAACGGTCTACCCAGCTACAGGGCATACCCGATAAACAGTAGGCAGTAATTAAATTCACACTAAATGTATAACTGGGCCGCACAGGCTGTTATTGCGTTAAGACAAAGATTAACTTATACAGAGGAAATCCAGGAATAGCAGGAAAGTTCCACAAGAGAATTTAACAAGTATCTCCCTTGTCGTCGCGTTTCAAAAATTCAACTGGGCTATTTTTTGGCTTGCATGGGGCTGGTGGTGTGGGGTGATCGAGAGAGAGGAAGTTTGTAGGGGAGAAGAAGAGGGGAGATTTGTTTTAAAAGAATGATATTAACCTTTCTTGTATTCTTTAACGCACCTGCAGTTGTATGGTTAGTGGGTTTCTTAAATTTTTGTTTTAATCTCCTCCTTTGTGAACTAGGTTAATTAGGGTACCTTCCGTTTTAGGGTGGTTTATTCTGGACGGACCGTTCCACCTTTAACTTACGCGACATGCAAGACAGTATAACCAAACATTTTTGAATGCAGAGCGATGAAGGCCGGAAGCAGTTACAAATTCTTAATATTTTCCAATAACTTTATCCATACAACCCAACTTCAATTGAAACAGAATCTAGACAAAATCTGGCCATATCATAAGTAATGTCAAATGAGCTCAAATCAAGACTGTGTAGCAAGAGCGAGGCATAAAAAAGATCAGAAGGAATTCCTGAATAAGGAAAAAGAAGTTGGAGATTAAGGTGATGGTCTGTGGGGAATTAAAACACAAAAGTAACAGGGGCCCTTGCCATCTTATCATTAAACCAAATGATTCAATAGCCTGGTTTCCCCTCTCAGATAATGACACATATGAACCTACCTCAAAATCTTCACACTCCTCTCCTCCCTCATACTGTTAGTTCTTTTTCTCTGGAGCATAATTCGGAAGACAAGAACAACGAGTAGAGAGCAGCGCTCCCGGTAACTAGAGCAATCAGAAGGGTGAGAACTGCTACAACTAAGTCGTCTGGAAACAGCCCTGTCCGCCTCTTAAGGTAATGGCCTTTAACCCTTAATAACTTTCTACACATCTCAGGTTGGCGCCTCTTTGTACCAAAAGACGACAAACATTTTGTGTCAACCAGTTCAGCCAGGTACCTTTCCTAGAAGTAACAACGTGCCACATGCAACACAAAAATCAAGGTGTGTATTTTTTGTGACGAAAGTGTCACTTTGTACATTACTTGTCAGTTATCCCAGAGCTAACAGTGTTAGTCCAAACCCTGTCTTCATGTTCTAATGCACATTCACATGGCCGTTCACTTTCCTCTCGTAAGAGTACTACCTGGAGAGCGAAGAATCTGGTTACATGCCCTGATCCATCTTCTGCAGATATTTCCACAGCATTCACAATGTCATATTTCGTTCGATGCGATCCAGGGGCTGTAGGGAGGACATCTGATGGTGTGGACAGCCAGTGGTCAGAAATGTTTTCACCTCCACTAGTTACTTAGCCGATTTCATTGTTTAGGGAAACTCTTCCTCTTATATGAGTTGGGTTATGATGCAAGGTATGAAGGATGAAGCACAGCGTAGCAAAGCTGAAAGTCTAACTTTACATTCTATTTTTAAGTCTCTTGGGTTCTGTTGTTGCATATGGATTTTGTGTAAATGGGACGAGAGTGTTGCTGGCCCTGGTTGTAAAAAATTTCCACACTGAGAAGGAATCTTGTCATCAAGTTAAGGAGTAAGCATTCTTGTTTTCTAAAACCTAGAGTGGTAGGCGAGACTCTACATTCATAGCAGTGGGGGGCTTCTGTCTTCCCCTGCCTTTCTCTCTTCTTTGCATAGCTTCCTAATTCTCCAATTCTCTACCCTGAACAGAAGTCATTATCCTAAGGATCAACCAAGGTGGTTGGGAGAACTGAATACGACACTTGACTGAAGGAATCACAAGGCAATCCAATGCCGTCGCACACCTTCTCCCAAGTGGACCCATTTGAACAGGCTGTTAGAATGGGGTGGAGCTTAAAGCCAAGTTAAAGAATTTGAATTGGGCCCCCTCGAGATTGAACTCCATTTCTGCTAAGATATTGTGGAAGGTTTAGTTACAAATACCTATCAAAAAGATGAAGATACGGGTTTTCCCTTCTGTATATTCCTTGCAATAATCTTTATTTTCTCAAATATAGCATGACTCCTGTGGTATGGAAAAAAGAGAGGCAAGGCCGCGCGCGCCAGACTAGGAATAGCACTGCTGTTAGAAGAAAGGAGTAATTAAGCCTGCAAACTTCATCTGCGTCAACGGCATAGGCTAACACTATCTGGATTTTGTCAGGTTTTTCAGGTGATGAGCATAATGTTGAATTCTTATTCCGGTTCCTTTATCCTTGTGGTTATAGATGGGGGTGTTTGGCTTACACCTCATTTGGGCCATTGGGTCCTTGGGACGTTTTTTTTTGCTTTTGGGGATTTGGGTGATGGAAGAAGGCTTCCAGATTTGTATGCGTATCTTTTCACAAATTACTTTGAATCAACAACACCCAACCCTTAGATAGGTTTAACTATAGGTGAGCCGCCACTTATTTATCTTAAACAGTTTAAAGGCTCGTGTTTTGAGCCAAGAAGTTGAATTTTGGTTTCAAATTACTGAAATTAGTATCGGGAATGGTGTGGTCGGGGGGTGGAGGGATCGCATAGACAAGGGGAAAAGCAAGAAAAGAGAAAATTTCAATTTCCGAGACGCAGGAAGGAAATTTTTCTTTTTTTGGGTTTTACAAAAAGGGGGGCAGATAGATTCAAATTAATTTTTAGATTAGAACTTTGGTTGTTTGGTGGGGGTTTTTGTGGGCCCCCCCCCATTGGAATGAACACTTTAATTAGTTTTAAAAATGGATTAATAAGGTGGGGCATTTAAGTGTTTAAAGTATTTTCTTTGGGATTTGACGGTTTTCTATTAATTTTGATTTGTTGTTCTTATTTTTAAAAGGGTGTTTGTGAGATCTCCCTCTTTTTGTCTTCGACCAAATATGGGAGATAATGCTGGTTTTTATGATTTTTTCCTTTCTTTACAAATTTTTAAAAATATTTTTTTTTTTTATTTGGGTTTGTTTAAATTTTTTGATGGAAAACACAGGTAAACGCCGCCATTTTAATTAAAAAGGGTTGTTGGAAACAACAATTGTTGGGAAATAACTGGGATACCAAAAGGAAAAAATAATGTTCTCTTCATCCAAGACCAAAATTTACAAATTTATCCAAGGAAAAAAAAAAAAAAGAAATTTTGATCGGTCGGTATTTAAAATTCAAGGGACCAGGAAAAAGAAAGGTGTTATTTGTGATCTTAGTTGGTATTGTACTTTTAATTTTATTTAACTCACACCCTAGGTAATCAGGTGGGTTCATTTGGTCCGGTTGGTTGTTGCCTCATAGTGGCTTTTCTATTTGATCCAATCTACTGATCGCCCGAAAGGTAAAAAGGAAGGAACCATACGGAGAGTTACAAAAATTTTTTGATGTTTTTGTATAGGCTGGCCATTTGGGCCCTGGGGAGGGAAAATCGCTTTAAGAAAAAAGTTTATCAGTGAATGCAAAAGAGCCCCACGAAGTGTTTGACCGGACCCAGACAGGAAAAGAAAAGAATAAGGTTTTTCTACCAGTTTGGCGGTTTTTTTCCGATTTTAGTTCACACCGAGGGCGTAGTTTTATTATTGACTGGTTATCGATAATTTACTTGGTGGTTAGTTATGGAATTTTGGGAAAAAAAACCAGCAAGGTGGGTCAAGGGCATTATTTGTTATTCTCCTGAAAATAGGACCCAGGACTGAAACCCATTACTATCAGTTCTTGCTGTGTTCATTGTTTTAATTCTCAAGGCCAAATTTTCTTCTCTTTGCTGAAAGGGTTAACATTTTATTAAGGGTTGCTAACAAGTATGGGACAACAGGGATACAGTTTGCAGAGCAAGAACAGTTCTTCACTCTCTTTTCAAAACATACCCGTTGTTTCTCGAGTTATTTGTGTCATATACTGTGGACCACTTTCTATTAAACACTTCCACCGGGATGCCATCTTCAAGGTGTTGTTCATCGAGCACCTTGTGGTCTTGGCATGTATTCAGAAATCTCTTGTTTATGCCCTATTACAGGGCAGGGGGTGTTGGTGTCTCCTTAGGGCGAAACAGTTTTTTTTGTTTACATACATCAGGAAGATTTTTACAAATTGGATTAGTTTTAGTTGTTTACCCAAAAATATCGTGGGTTTGGTTTTACTTTAGTATGGCTTTTGACTGGCACCAATATTTTAGACCTTTAAAACCCACTGTTGGCGACACCTCATTGTGTTCTTAGATGATGGGGCACCAGGTACTTTTTACACAGGGGGGTGGGCGGGGCTGTTAGGAGGTTAACACTTATTGCGTGTTGGTGTTTTTGGGACAATCACTTAACGTCGAGTGAATGTCAGGGATATGACACTACTCAGCCGAGAGCCTGTTAAATTCACCAGACTAAACCAGATTTCTTATCGTCATTATACAAGGACTGGGGGGTTTGGAGGGTTATAAGGGGCTCTTAGTGGGTATTCCATCACATTTATCTGGTAATTCACACCAGATATAAGGAGAAAAGAGGTAAGACGATCATCTCTTCTCTAACGAAGGATTGGGTTTTATAAGAATCGGTTAATTTGATATCCACGAAGGATTATGGGTCACCTTTGGATTATTTCACCTAGTGATTATACAAAGGGGTTCACACATTGGG
>NW_023339729.1:373923-377036 GCF_004916995.1 Morone saxatilis
GCCTCTGCACCACAGCCGCCCCTAATACGGCCATAATAATTGTGTAGTAAAAATCTGACTGCGTATCAGTAGTAGTAGTAGTAGTAGTAGTAGTAGTTAGCTAAAGTGTTCCATTTACCACATACAGTAGACATATGTAGTATAATACACTGTGGCCACCTTCTCAGCTATAGTCTGAGCTGGAATAGTGTTTTTTTTATTTTTTATTTCTTTGCCCTACTGAGCTAGGACAGCTGAAGACTAACAGGAAGGAGAGAGGGAATGACTCATAGTAAAGGGCCACAGGTCGGACTCGAACCTGTGGCCGCTGCAGCAGGGACTCTAGCTGGGCGTCCCAGAGCTGGAGTTGGTGTCAGCACCTGTGTCTGTTAAACCTGACTTCTTCTTGGGTACTGTGGGTCTTCACTGGGAACAAGGGGTGTGTCATTACAGCTCACTATTACTGAATCCATTCACTCTGATGGTGTCCGCAAACACAGTACTCATCCAGACCTCTGGAGCACACTATATGACAGCTTAACACTGACTGTATGACAGCTCGCCAATTGGCTTCACAGTGGGGTTGAATTTGGTGTGTTACATCATAGCTGACATCAGACCAATAATATCTGCATCTAGTGGTAAGTGAGAGCATGTGTGTTTTTTATATATCAGTTTACTTGCTATTTATCCTCACGGAGACACAGACGTTCCACTCTCAACTTTTATTACAAACCAAAAATTCTTTTACATTTATGAAGAAACGTGTGTGTGTACAGTGTGAGTGAGTCTGGTTTCATCAGTACAGTGTGTGCGTCTCGGTCTAATAGCTCTTGGTGGTCTCGTATGCGTCTGGGAACGGGAGGCTGACGTATCCGCTTCCGGCAACGAGAGGCAGGATTCCGGCGTTGGGAACGACGTTCCACGACAGTGTCAGAGTGATGTTCTTGTTGGCCCTGGAGACGAGAAATGACAGTTAGCCGATCACAAACTTATAGTGTAGATAACTCCTAAATTAACAGTCACTAGAAGCACATTCATGGCCGTTTGTAAAAGTTTGTGGCCTACTGTGTTACTATTAGCAGAGTAGCGGTTCCTGGAGAGGCTATCTCAGTCCGCTGTCTGTGGTAAGCTGGTGTCAGTGGCTCCGGCTACGTAGCAGACCACAAGCGTGCAGAGAGGATGACTTTTATAGCAAGTCATTGGGGGCTGGTTGGTGATCAGCCAGTAGCGAAATTTCATCGCAATAGCCGAGTTTCAACCTGTAGAAGGCGGACGCTGTGCATTCTTATAGCATAATATGTAGAATTCAAATACTTTGCATTCAAATGTCCAGATTTGAGAAGGTTTTTTAATGACTCACTAGCTTCAAAGAGGCACAACGGCCGTTTTACTCATGAAGTTCATGAGTTTACTTGTCATGAGGAGTACAGCTCAGACTATGAAAACGGAAGCGTCTGTCTCTGATGATATCATAATGCTGTCATCAGGGTTCTATACACTAATGATATGGCAGCCCATACAGTGAATTTCTGAGCTTTTCTATGTAGATGATGCACCAATATGACTCAAAGGTTTTATATAGTGCTTTAAGAGGTACTCAAAGGCAAAGATAGTGGCATTATAGTTATATGTGAAATGTAGTGAAGCAGAAATAACGTACCACCACTTTATTCATGGTGCCAAAAGATTAAAGCAGTATGATTTGGGTGTTTGACAGTTTATTTAGCGCGACTGCCAGCTCAAACTTCTATTAGGACATGAGACAAATCAATACCTAATGGTCAGATTGCCACCAAATGTACAGTGAATGCAGCGTGTGTGTCTAACCTGAGTCCATTGCCGTCATCGAAGAAGAAGTATTTGGACTTCATGTCTCTGAAGTTCAGTTTGGTGTTTTCACCTCGAAGGACAATCTTGTCCCACAGCACCACCTGGTTCAGAGACTGACACACACACACATTATTTTCACTCCCAGTATGTGTGTCACTCCAGGTCCATTCATCAAAAGAGCTGTAAATGAGTTAGCTCATTTTCATACATTTATTAAATGAATATGTATTACATACTGTACTGTATTGCATATAGCTTCATTAAGTACACCTGTAACCTCTAATGCAACACAATGCAGCAGCTCAACCATGAATTCTGCTCTTACAAAGACAATAATGATCACTTTGGATTGACGCAGGGGTTCATCAGCTGTTCATTATTGAGGTTGTAGTGTGCAGTGGTGCTGCGCTATATCTAACAAATCTAATCCAAACCCGTGCCTGGGTAGCCTTAAATATATGTCATGTTATAACGTATACAATAGTGCAGATGAATGATGTCTCTTCTGACATACTGTACACGTGTGTGTGTGTGTGTGTGGATTATAACTTACATTGCTCTTTGTGGAGTACTCAGCAGACAGGTAGAGAAACAGTTGTTTTACGTTCCAGTCAAAAATTGGCTGCAAATGTAGGAAAAGTTGAGGAACAACAAGTGAACAGACACTGAAACTAAATTGCTTTGGAACCTCAAAGGTTGGTTCCCAGCTGGAACGCAAAAAACAGCAGGTTGTCCATGAGAACCAAAGGTTCCAAGAGTCTTCAACGGAGCTGGTTCAAGAACCAGAGCTGATTTGGTGGAAAAGAGGCCACATCAAAACAGAGTATAAACTAAAACTGTTCAGACAGAGACCGCTCTATTTCTGAGGGACTTCTGCAGAAAGTGAACTGCAACTAAAATAAGATCTTTCTTCATTTTGAGTAGCAAAGGATATCAGCTGAGAGGTCAAAGGTGATGAAGCCTAGATCACTGCGCTCCCTGGGTCCTGTGAAGTCGTCAACGTTCTTCCTGTTAAACAGGGAGAGAGAAGGAAGGATGAAGTGATGGAGGAAACAGAAAGAGGGACACATTTGAGGACCACCAACCTAAAGCGCAAGTTAAACAACTGCTGGTGAATACATTTTAAAAAAGCTGCAGGACACATCAAATATCAATACAAAAGAAAGACAGTGGATTGTGAGTCTTACTCCCAGGGCATCAAATACAGTGTTGGGACTGTGGGATTAAGATCAGCTATCTTCAAACCTTAAGCATTTCTATATCCTTCTTGGCTCTGATTGGTTGGATTCTTGTAAATACCA
>NW_023339729.1:377052-379567 GCF_004916995.1 Morone saxatilis
GGAGCACTAGGAAGAGTCAGAGGAGGCTGATTGTTTCACAGGTTATCTGTCTCAATATAGTAAAAATGTCAGTAAATAGGACAAAAGGGTCGTTTTTATCAAAATGACCTACAGCAGCTTTAAAGTAATGGACCTCACTCTACAGGCAGTTGTGGCTTTATTAACGGACCACTAACCAGAAGGGCCTGCAAGCTGAGTAGCATCTAGAAACAGCTAGCTAACAGCGGCAGTCAGTGAACTGCTCACTTCCGTATGCAGTAATCAACGAGGGCTAGGTTAATGCATCGCCAATAGATGCTACACAGCTATAACACAGTACACTGGGATCACGCTGAATCCTAACAGCTGTTACACACGGTGCTCGAACCTTACAGCATGACTTTAGCGACGTGGATGTCCACAGGAACTCTTCTATCTTTGAACGCTGTCGTGATAAAACAGCCGAACGTTAAGGCCGCCATGACGCTCAGAGAGAAAGCGAACAGAGAGTTAGCTCTGGACAGGACCGTGTTCATCTTTAACAAACGGCTACAGCTACAGGGCTGATAACAGTAGCAGTAATTTAATAACTAATGTATCGCACAGGCTGTTTGCGGTAGCTAGCTACTATGAGGAAACAGGAAGCGGAAAGCTTCCAAGAATTAACACGTACTTCCCCTTCGTGCGTTTCAAAATAAAGGCATTTTTGGCTGCTGGGCTGTTTTGTGATCGAAAGAAGTGTTGTAGGAGAAAAGGGAAAGATTTTGTTTAAGAAGATAAACTTTGTATTTAACGCACTGCAGTGTAGTGGTAGTGGTGTTCTTACATTTTGTTTTATTCTCCTTTGTGAAAGGTTAATTAGGTACTTCCGTTTTATGTATCACCGTTAACTTGACGCGACAGCAAACAGAAAAAACATTTGAATGCGAGCGATGAATAGGCGGAAGCAGTACATTCTTTTTTCCAATAACTTTATCCATAACCAATTCAAGAACAAATCTGACAAAATCTGCCTACATGTATGGTCAAATGAGCTCAAATCAAGACTGTATCAAAGCGAGGCATAAAAAAGATCAGAGAATTCCTGAATAATAAAAGAAGTTAGATTTCTGGGGTCTGTGGGTTAAAACACAAAGTAAAGGGCCCTTGCCATTTATCATAAACCCAAATGATTCAAAGCCTGGTTTCCCCTCAGAAATGACACATATTCTCATCTTCACCTCTCTCCTCTCATACTGTAGTTCTTTTTTGGGCATAAAATCAAACAAAACAACAGAAGAGAGCAGCCTCTACTGGCAATCAGAGGGAACTGCTACACTAAATCTCTGGAACAGCCCCTGTCCCTCTTAAGGTAATGGCCTTTAACCCTTAACTTTCTACACATCTCAGGTTGGCCTCTTGTACCAAAAGACTGACAACATTTGTGTCAACAGTTCAGCAGGCTTACATTTCCTAAAGTCAATCCAATGCAACACAAAATCAATGTGTATGTATTCACTGTACATACTTGTATATCAGAGCTACAGTGTTAGTCAACCCTGTCTTCATGTTCTAATGCACATCACACCTCACTTCCTCTCTTACAGTACACCTGGGAAAGAATCTGGTTACATGCCTGATCCATCTTCTGCAGATATTTCCACACATTCACATTCATTGCGTCCAGGAGAGACATCTGATGGTGTGGACACCAGTGGTCAGAAATGTTTCACCTCCACAAGGGAAACTCTTCCTCTATGAGGGTTAAGGAATGGCAAGTATGAAGGATGAAGCACAGCGTAGCAAGCTGAAGTCTACTTTACATTCATTTTAATGTCCTGTTCTGTTGTGCATATGGATTGTTAATACAGAGTTCTGGTGGTTGAGAAAACTCCCAATGAAATCTTTCATCAAGTTAGGTAAGCATCTGTTCTAATGGAGCTCTACATTCATCTTCTGTCTTCCCCTGCTTTTCCTTCTTCAGCTTCCTATTTCCAATTCTCTCCCTGACAGGTCTTATCCTGATGCACCCCCAGGTGGTGGAGGACTGATACGACACCCTGAAGGAATACAGCTTCCAGCGTCCACTTCAAGTGACCTTTGACTGGCTGAAATGTATTTAATACAAGAAAAGAATTGGGCTGAATTGACTCCATTTCTCAAAAATATACAATTTCAAGATGAGATCTCTCTGTAAACTGCATATCTTTCATAACATCTGTGTAAAGCAGGACTGGATGATCCTGTTGAGGTTTACTGCAGTCTGTACATGCTAACACTATCTGGATTCAGGTTTTCAGTGATGCATTGTAATTTCCTTTCCTTGTGGGTTATTCCCCCATGTCCAGTCTTTTCATGCAATACCTGCAGCAGTCAGCTTCATCTGGAGTGTATTCTTCTTGAGGGGAGCCACTTTTACCTTCCCCATCATTAATGAAACATGAAGGGTGTTTTGTCATTCATCACTCTCAAATAGCCAACTGTGCCATACCCTTGCTCACCTAGTTGTGCCTGCGTGTGTCAGCCAAAGTTGTTGGGTGTGAGGCATCTTCTCATC
>NW_023339729.1:379576-386480 GCF_004916995.1 Morone saxatilis
AACTTCCATTTAACCCACAGGTCAGAGAACATCTTTGGTACTCCCTCCTCCATAGCTCAGTTTACATAGCTCCTTTAGCAGTTTAGCAGGCAGAGTGAAGGCTTTGAAGGGTTTTTTCTGTGTGTTATCTGTCCAAGATAAATGTAAGATAAGATTAATTTAATTAAAATTAAAATTAAAATTAATTTCCACTTCTAAATCAATATGAATACTTCAGCAGACTTGCATTCAGCATGTTTTTATTGCAGTCACATCATTCCAATCCTGGTATGAAGTATTATATTAGGCACAGGGATGCATTGTAATTTCCTTGCTCTGACAATCCGAATCAATTAATAACAATCCAACGTTGAGTCATATTCATTCCAATAGTGCTCCTAAATTAACGTTTAATCCTCCTTTAACCAATTAATTTACAACTTTCAAATTGCAGACAGTAGTTTGTAAATTTTAGAAAGTTAGAGTTAAGTTAGTTAGAAACTTTGCAAGGTTATTTACCACTGCATTATGTTTCCTCCATTGGCCTTTATCTTGATGCCACTGCTTCAAAACAGACACACAAACAGTCTTTAGACCACTGTAGGGACCACGGTATCCATCTGTTAAAATCCATCTGTGTAAGTCTCTCTAGGGCTGAAATGAATAGACTCTTGTGTTTGCTTGAAAAAAATGTATGTCCAGATGTGATTCCAAAATAAATTTTGTTTCTTTATTAGATTAGATTAGATTAGATTAAATTGTATTCATCCCACAATGGGGAAATTTGCTTGTCGCAGCAGCAAGTAAGTAATTGGAGTGAAACACTGTGGAGGAGTAATAACAATCATCTCCTTCATCTTGCTAGTGTTTAGCTGAGCTGGTTGAGCTCACACAGAGTCCCTGATGAACATCCTGTATTCCAGTTCGTTCCACTCAGAAATACATCCAACAATGGCACTCTCTTCCATTTCTTCCATCAAAACTCTCTCCTTGCATTCACAAGTGTTGCATAAAAAAACAACAACAACCACTAAATTATTATTGTAAACAAAAAATAATAAGTAATAATAATAATAAATTAAAAATAAGTAAGCAGATTTAGAGATGACATGCAAGCTGCACAGTCTAAAGACTGTCAGCCACAGTGCTGGCTCGCAGCTTCCTGCAGGGTTACACACAGTATTAATAAACGCACACACAATACAAAATGGCCAATATAAGAAGTGATCAAATATATGAATAAAATAATATTGGCTCCTACATTATTCATTTATTCTTATTTATTTGGGGGGTCTGTAATAGGATTGCTTCAGTTATAAGACCATCATCTGTGAATGTGTATTTGTTTTAAAATAAATAAAAACTGATTTGAAAAGAAAAGAAATGGCTTTGATGTAAAAGGCTTTGCAGTCTGTATCTGCAGCATGTTATTTGATGGGGGTGATGGTTGAGCTGGAATAAAAACACAACTGCCAGTTTTGATGAGATAAATGACCAGTGTTATAGTTAATACACGGCCCATCGCACAGACAGAGACTGGAAGAACATGTGTTCCAAATGGCAGTGAAGAGGTTCCATGGTTGCTTTGTTTGTCTCCAGGTGTATCATTTCTATACAGCATCATTTAAACACAAACAAAACCTCTAACTCTCAAGAAAAGTTGTTCACAACTTTCACAATTTTCACTCAAGGATTACTTCCAAATCAACCATTCTACTGAGGACACAATCACAGATCCCTGTGTGATAGATGTGGTACTGCTGAATGATCACTATCACACGTACACTGATCAGCCATAACATTCTGATCACCTGGGCACCCTGGTGGTCCCATACCAACAGACTGCTCTGCACTGTGTGTTCTGACCCCTTTCTATCAGAACCAGCATTAACTGTTTCAGCCAGTTTGATACAATAACTCGTCTGTTGACGACACATCGGGGCACTACTCCCACCTGCATTAATGACCTGTGGCCCCACTGCCTGTCTCTGTTATTCTCCTGTCTAGAACCACTTCTTAAATATACCTGACTCCTGCAGAAGGAACACCCACAAAGCTCAGTTGTGAGATCTCTGGGTAACCATCGCAATGTGCCGTTGTCAAAGTCGCTCATCTCAGCGCGCCCCATTTTTTCCTGCTCTACTAACACAATCAGGCCTGAGGCAACAATGTTCCACTTGGCTGCTGATATATCCCCCCATGACAGGGGCCATGCCATGATAACCAGATAATCACTGTTATTCACTGCCAGTGATCACATGACTGATCTGTGTATTCTGGCACTGTCCAAGTCATTTCTGATGTGACATATTTAACTGTTTTTCCAAATAATGGAAAAAGGATTGGCAATATTTGGTTGCTCTAACAAGACAAGGGCCCTGTGATTTATTTGCCTAAGATTTAATTTAACAACCCAAACTGGAGTGACAAGATGGTTATGTAACAGGAGTGGACTGTCAGATATAGTCTGACACAATGTTTTTTAGTTCATATTCTTTACAATAAATTAAAAGATAATAAATATATTTTGTGCTTTCTAAAACTTGTGCATAGACTTCTGCATAGTTACTTTGTCAGTCGTTATAACAATGAAGTATACACAGCTTAATTAACCCTATAGTTCTACATTAGAGAATGAGGCTTAATCAGATTAAGGTGAGGTGGAAGTCAAGCTTTTTCACATGCAGAGAAAACTGGTTTTTATTTGTTTGTTTATTTGTCATATACAAAGTTGAACAATCCCACAGTGATACAAAAATTGTTCATGAAGGAAAAATTACTTTTTGATAGATCACCAAAAATAACAAATGGGAATCTGTTAGATTAGAACTGGATCTGAAAGTACAACTGCCTTTTAAATGAATGAGAAACATTTAATTATTGAGAATTAAGCTCCTATTTTTTCATGAAAACATGAAATTCAGACTGAGACTACTACAGTTCGACCTACTTTATAAAGTTGCAGATAGTAGCTCCAGTCTATATATACAGCTGCTGCTTAAGTTACACTGCTATATTGCTTGTGTGTGGTGAGGGGGAATACATACCACTTACCAAGCCTTGCTGAGGCTGTTTAAAGTTAGACCGATGTATAGGACTGATATGAGTTATTTGGTGTACCTTGGGGGTGTAATGGAGGCTCCCTCCTGTCCACTACAAACCACTTTTATTTTTTATTAATATATCAGATGTCAGAGAAGACATATTATGTGATCTGAAAAGCTTTAGAGCAGTGATTCTCAACCTGGGGTCCGGGGACAAAAGGGGTACATATATAACCAAGAGATAAATATAGATAATATAATATATAAATCTGACAAAATTTACAAAAATAATAGTATGAATAAGTATAAATAATATTTGAACTAATAAACATTACATTATTGTGGCACATTAGTAAAGCAGTGACATTAGACATCAATAATTACTTTTATTTCTAAATCCTTTCCTGTCTTTTTTATTGGACTTATCATAAAACTCATCTATAAAAGATGTAAATTTGGTTTTTAAATTTGACAGCATTTGGCAGCTGTGGTGGCCAGGCATCTAATAGGGGTGACTGTCACCACATGCCACCACTCTAGATCCGCCCTTGCTGTAAAAAAAAAGCTATGATGACGCACAATATTGACCACTGGCACATTTAGTAAAAGAAAAAACTAAATGTACTTAATGTAATGTGTGTAGCGATTGGGATCTGATCAGAAGTCAGATTGGGTGAGATTCAATCAATGAATCCTACATGGAGCACAAAGAGTTAAAGATGAGACTGCATGTGTGTTGTTATCAGTCAGATACACACAGTGCTGAACGCTGAAGGCTGTGTGCACCTCAAGGTTTGTCCACTTCAGGGACAAAAATAGTCCCTCTCGTCCACACGTGGGAGCGCATGTGAGATGGTCATGTGCGTTGAACACAACAACAACAAAGCCGTTCAGCCAATCAGATTGCTCCTCTCGCTCTCGGCCCTGATTCACCCTGCTCTGTTGTCCGCCTGGCTCACGCTCCGCTGCTGCAGTCTGTCGCTGTCGTTTGAGCGGTAAGCGCGTGAGCTTCAGCCCTGTGAACATGTCAGAGGTTCCGCCCGTAGCTCCGGAGATGTCACGGAAAAGAGCCGCGGAGCCCGGACCTATACCCGAGCACGCCCCGGAGAGGAAGAAGGCCTGCTGGGGCATTCTGACCAGCCAAGGTCGGTACATTGCTGTCTCTGGATAAAAGTACAGGTTGTTTATGGTGCTGGTGCGAGCAAACCTTGAGGATATAGCAGTCCTGTAAAAAGACAAAAATAAGTGTAAAATTAAATAAAAAAATAAAAAAACGTTCAGTTTTGTACAAGTTCTTGTAGCTCATGGGCTACACTGTGTTTGACATTTGATACTTGGGCCTCACACTAATTTTGCTCCCCTTATTTACAACTCTTGACAGCCTCAAGTCCTTCAAGGTCTGTCGAAAAGACAGAAATATGAAAACAATGTCATTTTTTACATCAAACCTCTCAACAAAGCTTTTAAAAGATAAAAAAATTATACATTTTTATAAAGATATTTCCTATCTGACATTATAAGAGCCAGTGACATAGACAGTGCAAAGCTCCTTTTCTGATCATTTGAACTGAAATGTAAAAAGGGATGGAGTTACAGGCAGGAGCCCTTAAATAAGTAATCATACCGTATTTATTTACTGTATAAAGTTGCATTTTTTTCGAGCTTGTTTTATCACGCTGTAACTACTGCAAAATGAACTGACATGGAACCAATACCCATTTTCTTTTATATCCGTTGTACTTTTCTGCCAGTATGGACGTAAAATAGCTCTTAAATTGCATTCATAAGGGTAATTCATTCATAAAAGTCTGTTGAAACCTGCAGAAACCCTGGAGTGAGAGAGTAAAATGGCATTATTCCCAATTCTGATTCTGATTTAATGCTTCTTGTCACAACATTGATTTTAGCCATTTTAAAAAGGTATATTTTAGGTTAAAACTCTAAATAAAATTCAGAATACCACTACCGCTACTGCTAATACTACCACTAATAAAGATATAATATATTATAATAACATGCAGGATTTGAATTTGATTCAAATATCACAGTAGGGTCAGTTCAGTATAATTTAGGTTAATACTGATTGTAATAATTGTACAATAAATAAGTCAGGACACTTTCACATTCATCTTTTCAGAGGTGGATAATAATGACAGCATCATATGTGACTTTTGGGCAATATCAACACCTAATACCGATATAGGGTAAGCTACTGCTACAGCTCACATGTCCTGACCCTGATCAAATTATTCATGAACAGAGAGAGACGAGGTGCCGGGGTAAGGGACAGTGGTAGAATGAGAAAAAAGGGGGGAAATAGAGGAGAGAAGATGGGCTGTGTATTAACTTTGCGCATGTCACCGTTAATTGCAAGTAGGCCCTTATCTTCTACAAGCCATGCTATTTGCTTCAGACACATGTTTTTTCAAGCAAGCTGTGTAGAAGGATGGACAAAATGATAATACTGTGAGATGATATATATTTGACAGATTAAGCATTGCACTCCTGTAATATTGACTCATGATGGACAGTTTGCAAAAGGGACAAGTAGAACCAGAAATATCGTCTTTTTTATTCCACAAACTCTATTTCCTTGTCAAAACCCAGGGCCTACATTACCCACAATCCAACTTTACTTCTGACAGTTGGATAGAAGACTGGGGCCTGAAATCAAGTCTAATTTGTGCCACTTTTATATGTGGTCCAAATCAGACTGGAACCGATCAGATTCCATGTGATTTGTGTTGTTCACACTGTCATAAAGAAATCAGATCTGAGTCACATATGAGCAAAATAATCAGATTAGGGTCACTTCGCAGTCTGAGCACAGCCTTTGACTACAGCCCAATAACCAATTAAGCAATTAGTTGTCAACTATTAAATTAATCACTAACTATTTTTGCCTTGAGTCATTTAAGTCAAAATGTCAAAATTCTCTGATTTCTGCTTCTCAAATGTGAATCTTTTCTGCTTTCTTTAGTCCTCTATGACAGTTAGTTGAATATCTTTGGGTTGTGGACAAAACAGGACGTCACCTTGGACCAAACAAAAAATTATAAAATTAAATTTAAAATTATTGACAGAATAGTCGATAATGAATATAATTGTTAGTTGTTATTAGCATTTTTTCATACATATAATATACAGCATAAGGTTCCCTTCAAATATATTTTTGTTTGTGAACTGGGACCAAGATGTGTAATATAATATGGAATGAATGGTATGATATTCAGAAAGGTAGTTAATGTGGGAGGAGTGGAAGTGTCTTCTGTGGCCATCTGTGCTCATGACCTTTCCAAAATGGCTGCTGGCATGTACCACCCAGATAAGGCCAGGGACACAAATGAGCTCACAGACCATCTAAATATGGCCGCCTCCCTCTGTAAGTGTCTGAGCAGATTAGATGAGGATAAGAAGGCTTTAAGGCACTGCTCTGCAGCTGGTTCAGTGCGCTGAGCAGATAGGTAGTGTGTCAGAGATTGCTCTGCTTCTGGCAGATCATAGATCCAGCTATTTATTCATGTAGCTAGTAAGCTAGCTGGTTGTTATTTTTAGAATCTGCAGTTTGTTGTCAGTGTAGCTGCGAAGGTGGTCTTCCAGTCTGACAGACTCTGCATAAGGACACGTAGTCAAAATGTCTTACATCTACCAGTGGCTGGACGTGCCGTGGGGAGACGGAGATATGGGTATGTTGCAGATAAGACTGTGTGTGTTTATATGGTGTATACTGAGGTGCACTGACTGCTGCACAGCTGTTGAGAAAGAGCTCACTAGCACTAAATATACCAATAGGAGCAATGCTAGAGGCCTGCTACACATTCAATTCAATTCAATTCAGTTTTATTTGTATAGCGCCAATTTCATAACAGAAGTTATCTCAG
>NW_023339729.1:386580-394679 GCF_004916995.1 Morone saxatilis
ACATGCATTAATGGGACATGAATGAGTGCAGAAAGAGAGAGAGAGGAAGAGAGGAGCTCAGTGCACCATGGGAAATCCCCCGATAGTCTAGGCCTATAGCAGCATAACTAAGAGATGGTTTCAGCACATATTTTCCTTTCATTCAAAATGAACGGGGATACCAAACAGCTATTGTCAATATAAGATATTTTTTAATTGAAGCTACTGTATGTGCAATTTTATGTGATTTTAGTATTTTAGTTTTGTATCTTTATGTTTTGGCTTATATAAAAGTAAGAAAACCCTGGTGAAAATGAGCTCATTCATCTCAGTGTTTTGTGCCTCAGTGTCTATCACAGTTGATACTGGGAGTCACTAAAGCCAGAAAACTGAAATTCTGTGGCATAATGGAACATTGGAGAATGAGAATTAGTTTGTTATTATGTCATTAAGTGAAACATTTTGCTACAAAACAAACTATCAAACTGTATTTTTGTCTGTGTGTGTGTGTCCGTCCAGGGTCGTGGGCAGATCGCTCTCCTCTCCATGAAGCAGCTTCCCAGGGTCGACTGCTCGCCCTGCGCACTTTGCTGGCCCAGGTAACGGCCTTATAACCAGGGTTGGGGAGTAAAGGATTACATGTTACTGACTTACGCAATCGGGATAAAAAAAAAGGTAACTGTAATGTAAAAAAAGCACCTCCAACTCCAATGTGAGAGCCATCTGCTTTGTACACTTGAATCTAAGTTAGTGTTTCAATGTTTGCAGAATGTATAAATGCAATTTGAAGAGAACAAAATACAATAATAACAAAATATCCTTCATGTTTATAAAAAAAAACACAAGTAGCATTAGTGACACACTGTATAGAGCAGAGACAGGGACACATATTAGGAGTGTTGAGCTGATAATGAGTCTGATTTGGGGCGTGATGACTGATGGGACCAAGTCAGGCCAGGTCTGTTGCAGTTGGGGTCAGTTGGTGTTGACAGTCATTTAGTGTGTGATATGTCATGGCTGATGTTTGCAACTGATGTCTCCGACCTGAGACGAGTTTAGCACAGTGTTCTTCCTGAGATACACAAATGCTCAGAATTCATTCAAGACTGACTCAAACAAGGCTTTTTAAACATCTGGAGGCACAATGCTGTGTGCTTTCATTTTCAGGGATATCACGCCAACATTGTCACCATCGATCATGTGACCCCTCTCCATGAAGCCTGCCTGTCAGGACATGTAGCCTGTGTCAGAGCATTAATAAATGCTGGAGCTAATGTAAGTATTCCTCCGCTTATCCCCACCATTATTACATATTCACTGTGTGTCCACACTGAAACACACTTTTGTACACCGCTATATGTGTGTGTGTGTGTTCCTAGATGTGGTGACTATATTGTATTGCTTACATCCGTGTGTGTCTAGGTGAATGCTGCTACCATAGACGGCGTCACTCCTCTGTACAACTGCTGTGCCTCCGGGAGCGTCGGTTGTATGGAACTACTGCTGCAGAATGGAGCGCACACACACACGCCACACACACACTTCCCCTCAGCTCTGCACGAAGCCTGCAAGAGAGGTAAATACTGTTAAACAGTAGCAGCTCAGCATCCAGGGGTCATGTGTTATAGTTGGATGAGTCTGTGTGTGTTTGTCCAGGCGTCCATCCATCATGCATAATATCTCAGACACCACCAAAGATTTTGCTGGAATTTGGCTGAAGGACTCAACTCGTGCTAAAGGATGTTACAACATGTGTAGCTCTGGTTGTTTTACAACAAACTGTACAGTAGAGACTTCACATCCTGATAACAGAGAGCACACATGTACTGCTCACTAAGTTAAAGGTGTTGTATACGACTTTCAAACTAGATATCACACTAGAGCTCAGCATCTCTGTCCAAAACTAATAAGCAAGAACTACAGCACATCAGACTCCATTGACAAAAATACAAAATGTTCCTCCCAGATCATAAAACGAGAGAAAAGAGAGAGGGAGTGTGACTTGATTCTCTGCTCAGGACACCATGATTCCACTATATCTTTGCATTGCTAAATTGTACCCAATTATACTGTGTGTATGTGTGTGTATGTAATAGGTAATAGCCAGTGTGTGGAGTCCCTGCTGTCTCATGGAGCAGACCCAGACTATGACGTGTCCCACCTGGGCTCTCCTCTCTACATGAGCTGTCTGCACCGACACACAGCCTGCTCAAAGCTTCTGCTGCACAAAGGTGTGTGTTTGTCTTATGTGCTGCAAATTGCTGCCATTTCAACTAGTAGCACACCTGTGGTACCTCCTGTTACAAGAGCTGTTATTGTTTTAGTTTGAATGGTCCAGTTCAACCAATGAACTGTCCTCTGTGATTGTTTCATCTGGTGGATTCTTTAGAGCATTTAACAACAAAAATATTTCTTTTTCCTTTCTTATTTGTGTAATCCATTTTATGACCTCTATGGATTATCTTGGGACCCGTTTGTTGGTCCTGGCTCTGAGGTTGGGAATTACTGCTTACCTCTGTGAAGAAGTAATGTTTAATTGCTTTCTTCTGACATCTGTGCAGTGGTGTAAAGGGTGCAATTTGACCCCGTCCCACTGCAGTTTTTATCTACACTATAACTGCATTTACATTTAATCTAATTAATTACATTTTCCTCATCTGTCCTCTACTCCTTTTCTTTTCCAGGAGCCAATGCAAATATAGGCAGAGGAGGTGACAGTCCTCTGCATGCAGCTGTCAGACAGGACAGTGCTGATCAGGTGTCAGTGTTACTGGACTACGGAGCTGATGTCAACATCAGAGACAGTAACAATCAGCGACCTGTGGAGCTAGCGCCTTCTGGTGGAAAAACACAACAGCTGCTGATGACATTTGAAGGTACTGCAATATCCTCTGCTACCGATTCTCAGTACTGATGTATGGCACCACTTGAGAATCAAGCTGAACTGTATCACAACAGTAAGAAGAAATCACTCTGTCTCTCTCCAGTTTCTCCGAGGAGTCTCTGCCAGCTGTGTCGTCTCCAGATCAGGAATCTGATCGGTCGGACCAGACTGAAGCTGCTCCCCATCCTCCCTCTCCCTTCCTTGCTCACTCACTATCTGGAGCACACGTAGGATACAGCATGGCAGTGAAAAGCAACCACAATTCAGATGCTGTTTCTTTTAACATTTTTAATTTGGATGTGCCAAGCCCCTTATTGACCACATTTCATGTTAACATATCACCATGCTTTGTCTGCTACAACATCATTACATCAAAAACACACACTCAAGATTTACTCTGCTGCACACTGTACTGTACTCCAGTACATTGCCTTTGTTTTGATATAACTGGCACAACCTCTGTTTATTTTTTCCCTGTCAGACGATTGTGACAGCTGATCCAGTTTTAACAAATTTTGTTGGTTGAACACAATGTGTCCTTATGTGAATATTGGAATTTATTTTCCATTGGCAAATGCTGGCCTTCAAGTATCTGTGTGTATGTATGTATGTATGTATGTATGTATGTAAATACAAATAAATGATCCATGGCACGACCTGAATAACAGTCTAAACAGTGGGTTCACAGTATACAGGGCCAGTAGGCTGTTCAGTTGCAGGCACCTCAGTCTCTGATTACCCTGTTTGTGTATATTGTCAACATTGTCAAAAGGTCGTTTATCAATGGGTGTCATTGTGTGGATAATCCTTCATGTGGCTGCATACTCAAACAAACATTTAGTTCGTAGTCTAGGAAGAGTCCAAGTCGTAGGGACTGGCAAGTAGACTAAATCTAAAAAAATGTCCTGAAGCCATTGTCTAAGGAATGGTGACATGTTAAATGACGCCGTAGGTGTGATCCCAACCCTCCCCACGCAGTCTTTAGACTGTGTTGAAACTGAAACTGTTTTGATTCAGTTGTGAATATAACCTGCTCAATCATTCCCTGCTGGCTGTTACCTGGGAGTCACTGAAGTTTCTCTGCGTACCTATTACTATGTGAGCGTTACAACAATGAGCCACATCCCTTATAATAATTAACCTGAAGGTCACAAAAACCAGACAGACCTCTTGTTCCTCTTCCCACACCCAATAAAACAGTACAACCTGCTTTAAAATCCTTGAGGGAACCCCTTTGCACACCAGTCCATGTCAGGAACTGCGGCACATGATTGGGATATGTGACTATTAAGAAATATATAGAAAAGATTACAGAATAATTAAAATCTCAGGCAACATTCTTGCTTGCCAGTCTAAGCTATGTAATTGGGCTACCGACGCGTGGCTCCCAGCTAGGCAGAGCTAACGTTACATTGCGGGGGACTGTTGCGCTGGAGCGGTGTCAGCAGCAGCAGGTCAGGGAGACAAACTGTCAGGAAGGAGACCGGAGACAGGGATAAGAACCCGGATAGGAGCAGTTTCCACCAACCTGGAGGAACAAAATATAACTTTAGCAGAAAGACACAGTCTCACCGCTGCCTGTCGTCGAGTTGGTACCAGCCTTGTAATTCAAACTCGCAACATCAGCAGCTAACTAGTCGTTAGCTACTCGGTTAGCTACCCTGTTAGCAGCCGGTCAGCCCTTCCTAATAACAGTAGCAGCTAACCTAACCTAGCATAGCTAGCTGTTGGCAGCCCGGGCTCCCCGCGAAGAGCCTCCAAGATGAGGCTGAAAGTAGGGTTTATTCTGCGGAGCTTGCTTGTCATTGGGACGTTTCTTGGCTTGGTGGTGCTCTGGTCTTCTCTGTCCCCGAAACCCAACGATGAAAACCCATTTGGAAAACGGGTGAGTGTCTAACAGCGAAGTGCACGACAGTTATCAGTGCTAGCATAACTCTAACCCAACACGTCAAAATGTGTGATACTTTTAGCTATGCAACATGAGTGCCAAGTCTGTGGATGGGGACTGATGGCGGCAGAAGGGTCGTAGTGGCAGGTGTGTGTGTGTGTGTTCGATAGAAAAAGCACCAGTCCTAATATAACAAGAATAATGACACGCTTTCATTCAGCTGTTTGGCTAGCTTTACTAACGTTACATTGGTTGTCATGGAGATTGGTTCCTAGCTAGCTAACGTTGCTAACCCTAGCTCCCTTGATATTGAGGTATGTTAATGAATAGACACGTTTGGACGTACTGCTGTATCTTCCTTCCTTTAGTAGCTCTATTCACATTTTACTGCCAACACTGAACACTGTTAACATTCCATTCCTCAATCACACTCATCCAGGATGCATATCCGCATATGTCACCGCCGTGGCGTCAGGCGTCGCTAAGGCGGAACTGTGGAGTAACGTTAGATCAACAGTTGATAGTTCAGTCAGGATCTCTGTGTATGTATTCGACCAGAAAAGTTGACACTGCGTTTGACTTGACCATGCTGATGACTTTATGAAGGCAATTGTTTGAATGATTCATTCCTGTATTAACTTATCAAAGTCCAAAGTCAAAGTCAGCTTTATTGTCAAGTCTTCACATGCACCAGACATACAAGGAATCGAGAGGACGTTTCTCACTCACCCACGGTGAAACAGATCAAGTGCACAGGCACAACAGATAAGAACAGACATTTAAACATTCAATACACAACAGACAATAAAATGTAAAAAGTATACAATGAATATAACATATACAATTTTCTTATCCAAAAAGCGCAGAGAAAATGGCAGCAGAAAAATAAAATAAACTAAAATTACAGCAGTAACAAGCGCAAAAGAACAGTCAGTAAAAAAAACAGTAAATAAATAATAGCAGCCAATTTTAATCTAGTGTGTATGTGGTGGATAGTAAGTACAAAATAACATAGTAGTGTTTTCTCTGGGTGGGGGGGTCAGCCTTCCTGATCAGCTGTGGTAGATGTGGCCTGCGTAGGAGAGTAGGGAGATGATATTGTTAGCAGTCTGGACAGACGCTTTCTAATGTGCCCGATGAATGCACTATGTATGGGGTGGGGAGTTGCTGCTCTCTTTTCGCCAGTGATGCAGTGTGGTCGTCCAGGAGACGTCCTCACTGATTGCACCACCAGGAGTGTGGTGGTGTAGGTTGCGTGTGCAAGTCGTGAGTCAGCAGGGTGAAAAGAGCAGGGCACTGAGCACACCAAGCCATGGGCCCCTGTGCTGAGTGTGTAGTGCTCGAGTGTTGTGGCCGGAACTCGTACTGGCTTGTGGCTCTCTCACTGAGAAGTCCAGCAAGCCAGTTGCAAAGAGAGGTGTTGAGGCCCCAAGCTTGTCCAGGTTTACAGAGTGGAGCTGTGGGTGTGGGATATGTGTTGAATGCCGGAAACTAAAGCTATGAAAAGCATTCTCACATAGAGTCATAATAAAGAATCAATAAGACCATCCAAATTGTGTGCTCTTGTTTTCTCTTGTTTTTCTTACAGAAAATATGTCACAACTAGGTGGGAATATTTGAATATTAAGGGCACACTCTAGGTAAATCGCTCCCAATATAGAATGAGCATTTTAAATAGTCTATAACCCACTAAAAATTCTGCCTACATAAAAACAATATTTTCTAACATATGCCGTTGATCTGATATAATACATCCCAACAGCAGGGAAAAAAGATAAAGTAGATATGATATCTTCTGCCGCAAATCCGATCACTATTATTGGAACATTTAAAGCTGCAGTAGGTAATGTTATATACATTTATATTAAATGCTTTTGTTATAGTGCTTTTCTAAAAACTTTCACAAACCTGACAGTAGTACATGAAGACAGACATGGCCATTGCAAGAATCCAACGCCTGAACGAATACCTCTAATCAGAGCAGAGAAAAACATAAGTTGATTGTTGAGTCCCATTGCCAGGGTCCCAAAGAATCTGTATTGATCCCTGGGAATGCGGCACTCAACAACAACTATCTTATCCACAACTAAAGTGTCTTTCTAGTTGTTTCTCGGCTCTGATAGCTTCGTCCAGGCCCGGTGGATTCTTACAAATGCCAATAAGAACACTAGAACGAGTAACAGGAACCAGCAAATATGAAGATTAAAAATATCTTTTATAAAAGTTCTCAAATGAATAATTTACAGTATGATAATTTACCTAATATAATTGAATTACTTTTTAAGTAAGTAGTTTTCTGTGTTGAATTTTTTTCATACCCAGCATTGATAGAACTAATTGGTCCTTTAGTAATTGATGTCCCATCTGGATATACACCTTGTGTTGTTACGGGGAGTTCTGGGAACTTGTGAACTCTATTCCTGTTATTTCATTGCATCAGTTTCTGTAGGTAGAATTGAAGACGCTCAATCACATCAGCACAAAAATGAAAAGAAAAGCCATTAAGAGTGCAATATTATAATGTCAACTTCAGTTAAGCATCTATCCCAGCTGTACTGCCTTCTTTTGAATAACTTGATGTGGAGGAGAATGTGTTATTTGTTACAAATTATAATTGGCCTTGGATAAGCACAGTATAGTTATGAGTGTAGTTAACAATAACTTCAAATCTTGCATTTTGCCTTTTCAACCTCATCTGTACCAAGATCTGCAACAGCAGGTCTGTCTCTCCACTAAATGCAGCTTTCTGTATCAGTTTCATAAAGGAATTTTCAGTGTGTATGAATCTCTGAGAGTACACTACAAAATGGCCATATGAAGTAAAAACACCAGTAAATTTACTACAGTGGGAAATGTCAGCAAGGTACAGCACATTATCATGACACCAACACTTCATTGGTGCGTACATGCTTGTCATCTCCACATACTTCTTTCATTTATAAGGTGACATCAAAGTGCAGGGGAGCAACAAAAACATTTGTACAACTTCAGGTAGACTTTGCTGATATAGCTATTACATTAGCTTTCCTGACTGACCTTTTTCATCAATTTAAATTCAATCAGTAGGTGCCTTTTTGTATTGTGTCTTTCTAATCAGTAATCTAGGGATCAAGTGTGACACCTGTGAAAGCACAATTTGCCATATTATTGCCACCTGTAGATCAGTGGAATAATGTAAAAGAATTTTGCACAGTGTCACCTGCATGTGCATCCAAAAACTGGTGTCTTAAAAGCTGCATAATCCAGTTTTGGCTCACTAAGTGTGAGTCATTTTATTAGTGCATTTTATTAATGTAGTCCAATAAGACAAGTCACAAATGAAGGAAGAGTTAACTTTGCCAGCTTTCT
>NW_023339729.1:394692-398368 GCF_004916995.1 Morone saxatilis
TTTTTGCTGAAAATGGAGGCCTATGGAGGTTGAGATTGGTTCAGACTCAACCATAAAGTAAATATGCATGCAGATAATAAGCTATAAAACCCAATAATGAGCCTTTAAGAGCTCTGTAAGTTTGTTCATATCGATGAACCCCCTGAAAATGATGTACCTTGCACTCAGCAGCCCCCAAGTGATACTTATAGCTGTTTGTTACTGAACCAAATTGTGTTGTTGGCCCATAGCCATATTAAATTATACCACTTTATTATTTTTTAAATTTCTTTGTCCCTACATGTTCAACCATAGAGAATAATTGTTAATAATGTGTATCTGTGCAGTGTATAATAATAACCTCTGTCATATCCCTCCATACAGGATGACAGTTTGCTGCCCAAAGGAGACATAGCAGATCAGTTTAAGCCTGTGGTGCCATGGCCTCATGTGGAGGGGGTCGAGGTTGACCTCAACTCCATCAGACTCCAACATGGTGAGACACAGTTCCATTTATAAGCATTCCATTAAGTAACTGCTCTGACATTCTCTTGAAATGACAGTGGCTGAAGCAGGCACCACTGTAAAGGCAACCTGCCATTCAACAGGTCTTTATACTTCATACAAAAGCAAATGTGTTGATGGTGTGGTCATCACAAATTCAATCAGGCCCCAACCAGAAAGCCAGGAGGAATGGAGAAGTGAGGCCCAATCCAGAGCCAAAAAAAGCAGCCTTTTACTCATGTGACAAGGAAGCATAGAGCTCCTCCAGAGCAAGACTGAAAGGACACAAAGTGCAGACACCAGTAGAGACTGGAGAAAGACTTCAACACCTCTTGGGTGGTGTTAACCAAATATATGTGGCAGGCAATCCAGAGCTAGGCCTCCCCAATTATGTGTGAGACCACGCTAACAGATGAGCCAAACACATTTTATGCTCGCTTTGATCTCCTCAACAAAGAGTCCACTGTAGAGTCTACTCTGCCTGCAGAGCACCAGCCACTGCCAGTATCCACAGTGAATGTGAGAAGAATCCTGCTAAGAGGGAATATGAGTAACGCTGCTGGGCCTGATAACATCCTTTGCTATGTACTAAAAACATGTCCCAATTATCTAGTTGATTCTTTTTATCAACTAGCTTATTCTGTCGATTATTCCATCGAAGTAAAGCACCTGCTCCTTTGTCCACCGCTGTTTAGCACACCCGCAGCCTAACTGCACCTGTTTGTTACCAATCAAGCCTTCCTGTTTAAGAAAGGTGGAGTGTAGTGGATTTGCTGTGAAAGTCTTTCCTGGTGTGTGAGGGGTCGTTTCGTTACCTTAGTCAGGTTGCAGTATGCCCTGTTTGCTGCCACAGAAAAGAAATAAGAAGTCCCCATGTCTGTAATGATACAAAACACACTGCACTGTATATCTGTATATAGTTACTATGCTTTAAATTAAGTTTAATTTAGATAGATTTTAAGTAATCGAGTCCGTTGAGGAATCATTTTAGTCCAAGTCTGGTCTAAATGACTACCGCTCTGTAGCACTCACCTCAACAAAACATGTTAAAAACAGTTTTTGGGTCATCTTTTGGAATCTGCTTATCATCTCCAGGAGAGGCCAACCATCCCCAGAACCCTGACCAGCAGCCCAACCAGAACAAGGTGATCCAGCAGCAGTATGTGACATTCAGACCCGACACTCACGCCTACTCCAGCCCCATCCTGAAGAAAGGTATTCTGGGGAACTTTGAGCCTAAAGAACCTGAGCCTCCAGGGGTCCCTAGTGGTCCTGGAGAAGGGGCAAAGCCTTTTATCCTGGGTCCAGAATACAAAGATGCCGTCCAGGCTTCCATCAAAGAGTTTGGCTTCAACATGGTGGCCAGTGACATGATCTCACTGGACAGAACCATCAGTGATATTCGTCATGAAGAGTGAGTTCACACTGACTGCAAATTTGATACATTTTTTACTTATTGAACTGTTTGTTAAAACTGATACCACCCTTGATTTATGTCACCTTCCCAAATCCTACATCAAATAATACATGGCCAATCAAATAAAAGCAAACATAATACAAGAATAAATATCACCTCTGCTTGTTTAGCAGCCAGCCTGGATATGACATTGAGTTTAAATAAGTTATATTAGAGATGACCGTTTCAGTCAAAGACCAGAGGAAGAATCCATAATGCTTTTCCAATTAAAGTAATATGTCTGCAAATACATACACACACCCGCCTGATTGTTTGTCTAATATATCCGTCACCAACCAGCCCAAAAACCTGATGATTAACTTGTCTTTTAAGCAAACACACACACACACACACACACACACACACACACAGAAGCCACTAGGGTGTGCCTTATACACACCCCATTGAACAAGCTGCCTTTAACCAGTCTAACAGATGCAGGTTACACAGGTCTGTTGAGCCAGTTCTTACGTTGCCACATTTTGGATGCACCTTATTTGGCATCAGTTCACAACTACTTTTTATAAGCTCTCATGTAATTTGTCAGCTCAAAGGAATCCACTGTTTTTTTCAAGCAATATATTTAACTATTGCCTCAAAGGTAACATCCAGCATGAAACACAGAAGATACATTAACATCCAGCTAAAAGGACAATTGGATTGGATTTTTATTACTTTAGATGTGTGGAGAAACATACTTCACACCCTCTACAGACAAACAGCAGTGTATATGTTGTATTTCAGGCAATAAAATGCTAAGAATCCACAAGTGAATGAAACTAGAAACTAGTATAATCTACAGGACAAGTCAGATACCTATTCATTATCCCTGTAGAGGAGGAGATGTGTATTTAAGGGTGGGTCCATATTTGTGGTGCCTTAACAAAATTGTTTATGTGGATTTTGCTGTCATTATGTTTCATAGTATCGTCAACAGTGTGTTGAAATACATGTACTGACAGCTGAGTTTTATAAGGGCAGACAGTAAATCCCCTGTGTATCAGTATTCTGTCACAGCCCCACTTACTGTAATGTGTTAGGCAGGATTTTACAGCTCTGGAAGTCATCACAGCAGCAATTATTTTATCTGTTTGCAGGATGGTTTATTGATGAATAGTAGATATACAATACTCATGCTACACAGGAATTTACCAGGAATGTGTGCTTGCATGTATTTGCCCACCAATGCGCCATGTCATCTGGCATAATTTGAACCAGGTTCAACTTTTTTTACTGGGGCACCTTGCACATTTTTGTGGGAGCTGTCTTCATTGGCACCTCTGCTGTTTTTTTACCCAGAGCTAAACTTGGTCTGAACCACCTATAGACTGGTAGTTGGGGTTGGATGATCGGCCAATCATGGTTTCTCAAGGTCGCTGATAGGCGAGCCGATCGCCAGGAGTTGTGGGGATTTGTGTCTTAGCACTCCAGTAAAATATCAGCATGGACAATGTCTCCTATGGGCTAGGCTCGTCTGTGTTGAAGAAAACCACATTTTGAAGTTTGGGGTTTGAATTAGGTTAACAGATAAAAGCTACAGAGGCTCAGGTATGTAGTTAGGTAGCTAGTTAGCTAGTGTTATGCTAACATTAGCTATCAGATATAACTAGCTTACTGATGATTAATGTGGATTAGTTTGTTGTTCTGTAGCAAAACGCTAGCTTTTTGCTACCTAACTATCTAGCTAACAATTGACTGACTTCAAAATTTGGTTGTTTTCAACATAGATTAGCCTAG
>NW_023339729.1:398377-414074 GCF_004916995.1 Morone saxatilis
TAGCACATAGCAAGTACAGGAAAGTACCTGTACCATTTCTGAATGTAACTGACCTGCTCTTGGCATTCTGTCCCACCTCTCCAGGTGTAAGTATTGGCATTATGACGACAGACTGCTGACCTCCAGTGTGGTGATTGTCTTCCACAATGAAGGCTGGTCTACACTGATGAGAACCATCCACAGTGTCATCAAGAGGACTCCCAGAAGATACCTGGCTGAGATAGTCATGATAGACGACTACAGCAATAAAGGTGTGTTTGCTTTACAGTACAGGGTTGTAAAAGAATGTCATCTAAGATGCATTGTGATTATCTCTTCAACAATTCAGATTTCAGAGGGCTCCCTAAGGACCGATGTTTGTCTGAATAGCTGACTACTCACCTTTGTCACCATGGTGAAGTTGCATTTTGTAGCAAGGTTATAACTGATTGTGATGTTAATCAGCACAAGCTCTTCTGCTTGTTTGGACAGTGCAAAATCATGTGTTTGATTCTGTGCACTAAGAGGAAAGGTATGAATATGATCTTATTCTGCTGTTAAGTTAAATTCACACTTAATTGTTAGCTATGTTATTTTTGTAGTCCATATCTGTCCGGTGCTCCCATTCATGTCTGGAGTATGAAATTCACCGTCTTCTTATACCTCCAGTTTCTCACACTGATATGATAACTGATTTTTTTCAGTTAAAGCAGGGTCCATAGTAGAGCATGCTGCTGTATAGTTGAAGGAGACTGAACTGTCATGGATATATGAGATGTAGTGTAACACTCTCTGTGGTTATGATGGAGGGATGAGGAGAGATAATGCAACCTTTTGTAAACACTACAGCTGGAATTGCTTTAATTATTAATTAATTATATTATTATATTATTATTTTATTATTATATTTAATTTAGTTGTGTGTGTGTGTGTGTTGTGTGTGTGTCGTGTGTGTGTGTGTGTGTGTAGTCCATCTGAAGGAGCGTTTGGAGGACTACATAAAACAATGGAACGGTCTTGTAAAACTCTTCAGAAATGAGAAGAGAGAAGGATTGATCCAGGCCAGGAGTATTGGAGCCCAGAAGGCTACTAAAGGACAGGTATCATATGATCTTATTGCAACTGCTTCACTATGGCTGCTCCTAGTGTGTGAATATCAGTGGCTTTACCTTCAAAAGCTTTGAGTAGTTTCTAACTTTGTTATGATTTCTGGAAAAATACGTTGCTGTTGAGTTTTTCAAAAGGTTTCATTATATTGGAGAGAAGACAGATGTCTCAGAAATTCAGCAACTGACACCAAAACAATCTAGACAGATAAATAGCACAAAGTTTTTGTGTGCGTTTGTTTTTAAGGTGCTGATCTACCTGGATGCTCATTGTGAGGTTGGAATCAACTGGTATGCTCCTCTGGTTGCTCCTATTTCAAAAGACAGGTAACAAGCACACACGCACACATTCAGCCACATACATGTAATAATAGCTGTCAATGACATTTGAGTTTATGAAGGCCGGCCGTCATCTAACAGAGATCATTTACAGACTGGTTTATTATTCAATTTATTACATTACTGTTTGTTAAATTAACTTTCTTTTCAGCACATCCCTCTTTTTATACATTTGATACTTCTTGTGTTAGATGGTCTATGGTACTAATGCAGGCAAAATTATTCAGTGGCAGCTTAAATATTTTGTGCTACAAATTTCTGTATACAGTTTATAAGTTACCTATTGTGGATTCATGCAGGCATGCACATGGCAGTTTTTACACTTATCAGGGTTAGTGTGTCAAATAGTAAGTACTTAGATATTCAGGTTTGTGATCTAAACTAAAGGCTCACTGTGCAGCTTATTCAAAGACATGATAATCGCTATGTTAAATATAGCTTTTCTTTTCTGCCTTGATACGGTGATAGAGATTTGTGGGTCACTTGTATTTCACAGATGTCTACATCTCCATCAGTTGCTCCAGAGGTTTCACTCAGAGAAAGTTGGTATTCATTCTTATTACTGCATTAATTCTGCTTTTGCTCGCAGCTCTGAAACCTGAAACATCTACAGTGAGTCTACAGTGATTTTGGGCATACATGTTCAGTAACAGTATTTTAGTAGACTGGCAGGTTTGATGACACACACTAGAGATGGTTCTACTTTTTTTTTATTTTTATTAAAGTATTATTTTTTGGGGCTTTTAATGCCTTTATGATAGAGATAGACAGTAAATGGGAAAAGGGGAGGGGATGACACACAGCAAAGGGCCGCAGGTCGGATTCGAACCCTGCTGCAGCAAGGACTCAGCCTTAGTACATGGGTCGCCAGCTCTACCCACTGAGCTGACCGGGCGCCCCCACTACAACAGTGGTAGTGTACACACTTGAGTAGTGTAACTGCTGATACCAACAGACCCTTCCTAAGTCCCGCCCCTTTTTTGCTCTGTGCTCCAATAACAGTTGAGCAAGTTTCAGTCAGAACTTCTGTAAACTTTTCCATTTCCTGTTTTTGATATGTTATGCGACACTTCTATGTTGAAAAGACAACCACATTTTGAAGATAATTAAAACATATATGTATATAGCCTATGCCTAGTTTATCTATGAACTGTAGAAGCATCAGGAATAATCCCGTGATATGACGTGTAGCTGAATTTGCAGAGCATTTAACATCTCCTGCATAGCTTCTACAACGGGTTCCCCCATGTGTAAGCCACTGAACTGCTTAGCCCACAGCACTGTAAGAGTTAGTAATGGCACAAGATGCATATGTCTGAGCTCCATATATCAGCTGTGAAATTCACATCTGCAACATTTTCAACAGAGCATTGAAAGAAATTCACTTGTATGTAGTGTTCAACTAATCATCACAGCCCAATACAGACAAAGGTTTGTGTGCGTGTGTCTTTGTGCGTGTGTTTTTGTGTGTGTATGTGTGTGTAGGACAGTATGTACAGTACCACTGATAGACTATATAGACGGTAATGAGTACAGTATGGAGCCCCAGCAGGGCGGAGATGAGGACGGCCTGGCTAGAGGAGCATGGGATTGGAGCCTGCTCTGGAAGAGAGTACCACTTAGCCAGAGAGAGAAGGCCAAGAGAAAACATACCACCCAGCCCTACCGGTACACACGGCAACCAGCATGCTAACACTCATCCCTGTTCTGTTTGTGTCTCCATCTCCCATCCCTTCATCCCACCTGTCCTATCCTCCACCTTGTCTTGCACCGTCTTGGTCTCCGACACCCCACCCCACGTCTTTGTGTTTTCACTGGCATTGCTGTCCGTATTTGCCTGTTTTTTTTTTTTTTTCTTGTTTTTTTTTTCCCCTGCATGTACACCACCCCTACACTTCTTCCCCCCCATGTATCGTGTATGCATGGCCCCACCCTGTCAGAACCGTGTGTACGGTGCCTCTGATCGACTCCATCCACGGCCAGAAGTTCACCATCGAGCCCCAGGGTGGAGGAGACGAGGACGGCTTCGCTAGAGGAGCCTGGGATTGGAGCATGCTCTGGAAGAGAGTCCCTCTGGGAGACAGAGAAAAAAAACTCAGAAAAACTCGGACTGAGCCATATAGGTACAGAAAACCAATGCCTCCTGACTAATCTGGAAACAGAAGACAAACTAACCTGGACAAATGCTTACATTTCTGACATTTATTCTTCAACTAACTAAAAAAAAAAATGCAAATTTTAAACCAAGTGGACAGAAACTCATCCCAGCAGAACTACCTCGAAATAAATTAAATAAATAAACAATAAAAAACATAATTATATTAAGACCAGTGTGTCTAAGTACTAACAGCTGATCTTTAACTCCAACTCTTGAGATATTTACATTTGGAAAATTTTAAAGGTTACGTATGCAAATCTCACTACCACTAGATGTCACACTACAGCAACAGCATCTCAGACCAAAACAAATGGGACATGAACAAAATAAAACTCACCAAACCAGTATTTCTTTGTCTTTTCAACAATCACCAACACTGGTTTGGTCGAAATAAATCCCTAATTCACAGAGTTAGAAGAGAAATAGCTGCGGAACGGGTTGCTATAGTTGCCATGTATGTTATCTGATCCTTGGGGACAAAGGCGCCCATCAAAGTATGTCCACTGAAAGTTGTTTTTGCCACTGAAAGGCTTAGTTTGTTATTCTCAGTGTTTGACAACATGGAAAGGATCCCTACAGAGATAGACCTTTTGTTTAAGCAGAAACAGACAGAGAGGCTGCGATTGCAACACAGGCAGACAGAGTGTAATGTCATACTCTGCTCAGGACACCATGACTCCATTATATCTTTAAATAGCGAATTGTTGTTTACTGCTTTATTCATTTTTTAAAAATCTCATATACAGTGTGTAACCTTTTAAATATATCAAATTGAGTCTAACCCTTGCACATCACAACTAACCAACTAAATGAAAACTATCCCCTCCTTTGATGGGGAGTAGCTTACTACTGTCCTGTCCACTGACTGCCTCTGTCCTTTAATGTTTCTACTATTGGGAATTAATTGGTGTTTCACCACAATGTGTTGTGGGTCCTGGTTGTGTAATTTAGTGGGATTTACTCTTATACAACTTCTACTCTTAGTCTGACGTTCTGATATATTTGGCGTAATCAAGGCCAGTTTAGAAAGTAATTTCCTGTTTTTCTGTGAGCCTACCTTTTCTTTTCAGCTTACTTGAACTAAAGGGACGTGGGCTATGGCAGGGTAACAGCATTGTCTTCAGTGAGACATGCCTAGGTCCTAACCTAAAAGCCAATGGGAGAGATGAGTTTGTGTTGGGACATTTTGTCGGGTCTACAGGGGAGCTTCTGGTGTGAATCGGGTTCGGAATGGGGCACCATCACCACCCACCTTCCCCCAATCTCTTTTTCATTCATCATGTCTTGCTGTCATTCTTTTTTTTACAGCTTTGCTTTCACTAATTTTCATATTTTGCTGAGACTTTGTTTCTCTCAGACTGGTCTTATGTGCTCTGTGTTCTCACTGTTATTAATACGGTAACTGACTGCTTTAAGTAAAGGCGATAGAGATGCCAATGTTTAGACTGAAATGAACAGTTTTCATTTCTTTCATTTTCATTTCATTCGTATAACAGATACTTGGAAAATCTTTAATATGAAAAATAATCTTGAACTTCACAGTGACGCACCTGTTTGAGTAAGTGCCTGTATATCTGTTTCTGGATGTGTGTGTCTGTCTTCATACTTGTAGGTCTCCGGCCATGGCGGGTGGTCTCTTTGCTATAGAGAGAGACTTCTTCTTTGAGCTGGGTCTGTATGACCCAGGACTGCAGATATGGGGAGGAGAGAATTTTGAAATATCATACAAGGTAGACATTGAGTAGCCCCGTTTATACACAGTGAGGCTGCATGGCCCTACACACATCATTTAAAAAGGTTTAGAGTTGTATTCACCTTGGATTTTTCACATTTCTTTGTGTTTATGTAGATCTGGCAGTGTGGTGGCCAGCTGCTCTTTGTACCATGTTCTCGTGTGGGTCATATCTACAGACTTCAGGGATGGCAAGGCAACCCTCCGCCTGCGCATGTTGGATCATCACCCACTCTGAAGGTAGGAACAACTCACGCTTTGAAACACAAGGAGCCAGTCACAGCTAAAATTCACACAGTACACGCAAAGACAGACATACTCACATTCTTCTTTTATAAATACCAGTTTGTGTGTAGGAAATGGTGTATGCATCATTTCATCTGCACCCAGGTGTGCAGTTTCAGAGCCACTGTAGCAGTGTTTTTGAATTATTATGGAGTGTAACAACCTGCTAAATGTAATCAGTGCACATAAACTCTTAATGTTATAGCTCTGAATGCAAAACTTGTCATGTCATATGGCGCATTATACTTTTATGTGTGTACAGAACTATGTTCGTGTGGTGGAGGTATGGTGGGATGAATATAAGGACTACTTCTATGCCAGTCGTCCTGAAACTCTCACTTTAGCCTACGGAGACATCAGCGAACTTAAACGCTTCAGGTATAACACACAGACAACAGTATATTCTTGCTTTTGATTTATGACTTATAGATATTTCGACTTGTATTCTTTTATCTCACTTATTCACACTTTTCCACAATTATCGTTTTACACCCATTTAAAGGCCCTTGTCCACAGTGCGATTTTTAAGCTGTCATATCAGGAAATGTTTTATCTCTGCAATACAAGTACTGTAAGTGCACTGTACACAACAGGATGTTCACAGTGCCTTAAAATCCAATAATCTGAATTTTAGGCGTTAAAATGACTTTGACGGGTCTTATAAATTGACTAGATGTTGAATGCATATTTCAGTCTCACTTTTAAATTTGTTTTTGGTAAAAATTTGTAATTGCTGTAATTACAAAACAAAACGGACATGGAATCAATACTGATTTTCCTCTGTACTTTTTGCCAGAATGGACATTAAACGTGTTTTAAATGGCATTAATAAGGTCTTTAAAACGCTCTTTGTATGGAAAAAGAGTCCTTTGAAACTGATTGGTTAATTCTTGTCACATAAACTGTGGTGTGCTTGCTGCATTTAATTTAGAGATTTTTCCATAGCGGTGTGACATTTACCTGGTTTAACTTTGTTTTGTGGGGGATACACACAAAAATAAATCAGGAAATCAAGACTGTACGCTAGCAAGCTAGACAGAAAGCAAATTCACCACAATATACTTACTTGAGTGTTTTTTATTGCGATATGCGATAATATTATTCCATCCCTAGGTCTGAATGAATATATCATTAGCTGACAGTTAAACAGTGCATACACTGGTTGTAAATGAAATGTTGGCTCTTTGTTGTCTGAACTTTTTGTCAGAGAGGAACATCGATGCAAGAGCTTCAAGTGGTTCATGGAGGAGATAGCGTATGACATTCCACTGCACTACCCTCTGCCTCCTAAAAACGTAGAATGGGGGGAGGTAGGTACACACACACACACACACACACACACAGACAGTTAGTTAGTTCAGTTACTGTTTCTTGCATGGTTGTAAAATCCATTTTGTGTAACATTCTGTGCCATAAGATTGTGTGTGTGTGTGTATCCTGTGTGTGTAGATTCGCGGCTTTGAGACAAGTTACTGTATTGACAGTATGGGACACACCAATGGAGGCAATGTGGAAATAGGACCTTGCCACAGGATGGGGGGCAACCAGGTAATGAAACACTCAACGTCTTGTGTGGTGTGTTGCGCTGTCTACTGTAGCTCTGCGCAGTCCAGATAGAGATGGTCTGGATCTGTTTCAGTCTTTAAATAGGAGAGCAATATGTAGCCATGACGGTCAGTAAATAGCCCGCTTCTTAATCTGCCATGTTCAATAAGAAATGAGCTATTAGCAGTTTTCCTTCACTCAGAACGAATTCTTGTACAGGAGTTGTAGCTGTTGTATTTTTTCCAGATGTCCAACTACTGGTGTGCATTGCTGTGTTACAGCCTTTCTATTTTTTGATAACTCTGTTTCCCTCAGTGGAACAGACCACTGATAAGGTCACAGAATGGAAAGAATGCAGAGTTGTCCAGGTTGCCAGGGTCAAGTTTTGCCAGATGAGGGGTTTTAATGGCATCAGGACATCTACACATAACCATTTAACTAACCAATGGTCACATCACTCACATTAAAATGTTTGTGTGTCTGTAGTTGTTCCGTATAAATGAAGCCAACCAGTTGATGCAGTACGACCAGTGCTTGACCAGAGGAGGTGATAATTCAGCTGTCATCATCACTCACTGTGATCAGAACCAGCACACTGAGTGGAAGTACTTCAAGGTGAGACACACACACTTGCTCTGCTCACCAGTGTGTGGAAAATATTTGAATGAAGAATTCATCTACTCTCCCTGCTTCTCTCTCTTTCTGTCTGTCTATCCAGGATCTCCATCGGTTCACACATGTGCTAACAGGTAAATATCTGCACTACTTTAAGACAAACAACAGTTTTCGTATAGTTTCACAGTGATCCATCGCCATCACTGACAGTCGTCATTTTACCAGTAGAGGAAGATTGGGAAGCCTTCATTTCTATGAAGTTTCTACAGTTAGCCTAACCAGTCAGCCACTGGCAGTCACACTACTGCTTGTGTGGTCTGTAGTACTTATGGTTTGGTTTGTACAGTTAGAAGAGAAAAACCCTGACCTCTGATCAGACAGAACATGCAGCAGCCACTCAATAGCAGCACAGGCTGTGTAGTTAAACTAGAGCCAGTGTCAGCCAGTTAGAGCACAGACATGTCAAAGATATATTTGAGGACATTTAGTTGTGTTTACTGTTGTTGTTTTCTTGTTCAATATATATTTGTTGTAGTTTGTCATTGTTAATAAAACAAAATGTAAATACTATAGTAGTTATTATAGTAGCATAATAGTTTGCTGTTACATTTTGTGTGTAAGGTTGGGTTGTTTTTCTATGACTTGAGAGACCATGAAGGGGCTCATGGACACATTGTGTAATAGGACAGATTTAATTTGTTTGTTTGTTGTAGGTTCATTATAGTACTTTTCTTATGCAGTCACTACTAAGTTCAAGTCCACCACTGCTACAAGCACAGTATGTGTATCATCCAGTGAACCACAAGGAGGTATTGACCAGTTTTAACTGCTTCAAGTGTCATTAGTAACAGAACTGTTCACCTGTTCACTTCCAAGTGAACAGTTATGTTACTAGTGGCTGCCATCTAGTGGTTGCTGCATGTTCTGTCTGATCAGAGGTCAGGGATTTCCTCTTCTAACTGTACAAACCAAACCGTAAGTACTACAGACCACACAAGCAGTAGTGTGACTATCAGTGGCTTACTGGTTAGGCTAAATTGAAATATTCCACAGAATCCCTGGAACAAACACTAGTAGTAATGGCAATCTGTGTTTTCCTAACAGGGAAGTGCCTGGACCGCTCCGACCTGCTCCACAAAGTGTTCATATCGGACTGTGACACCAGTAAAACCACTCAGAAATGGGAGATGAACAACATAGTGGCTGTATGAAGACTGTGAGCTTGGAGGAAACATGGTGACTTTATCAGGACGTACATAATGATTAACACACGCCAAGAAATACATCCATACTATAAGTTTACAGATATATCAAGCTGATACTGTCAAGAGTCTTTGATATGAGCCAGTCAGTGTCAGTAAACCTCCAGAGTTGAAAGAGTATCAACTATTGACAGCTTCAACCCAAAACTGTTGGTATCAGCCAAAATAAGCCTCTGTCACACTCCATATGGTCATGTATTATAGACACATTGACACTCCAGATGGAGGCTGAAGCTACTGGTCCTCAGAACGAGCTGTTGGACAAACACTGAACTGGAAACATGTTGGGCTCCGTCTCTGTCCTTCATTGTGTTTACACGCCGTCTCTCTATCTGTTCTTTTGGGCTCTCAGGTCTTTTCTAAACCACTACACTGATTTATGAAATTAATCACATCAGCTCCAACTATTCAGCCATGCTCTTATTAGTCCTTTTCAATCAGCTGTTAGTTCTTTCACCAAAGAATAATTTTTTATCGGTGAAGGATTCAATCGCGTCATCATCATCATCATCATCATCATCATCATCATCAGTGTGTTGGACCAGGTGAAGTGTTTATACATGCACTGGCTGGCGTAATGCTCGCTTCTGTCTGCGAGTCGGGTTAAGATTCAGGCTAGAGTAGTGGATTAAAATGGGATATCAAAAAGAAAGTGCTATTGGACATATCAATGGAAGAACAATCAACATGTAGAAATTACCTGTTAGCACTTTCCTGCTTGGTTTGCGTCTCAAAGAGCTAAATGTCACCATGTCAGTCATCCTTTGTCTGGGGCCAGACACAAGGTGGAGAGACTGTCCTCAGTTCCCAGCGAGATGTAAGTAAACCTCCTGCAGGCACATGCTGAGTATGCTAAAAAAAGGACACAGACATATAGTATTGTGTTTGTGTTTTTTCTTTCACATTTGCACTCCAGTCTGTGAAAGGCATTTTTAGTACTCCCAATTAGAGGGCCACTTCTAGCTCGAAGCTAATGCAGTAATCTAACAGGCTAAATTAGGTTCCAGGATAAGCTAAATTCAATTAAACACACTGTATCAGGACAAAAAAGGAAAAATGAAAATAAATCATGCGACGCTTGTGTCCTCTTGTATAAAGCTTCATACAGCCAGCGTTTCTCATTCCCATTGTGCCATGTCTGAAACCAGCCCTCCTAGAAAATGCTTTCAAATGCACAACAGCATAAAGAAAACTACCTTTATTTTCTTAACTTTGATTAGTTTCCAGTTACTTCTATTGACTACCGTCTGCTTGAATTAATTTCCATCAATTTGAGCAGACACTGGGATGCTTTATAGGAGCTTAAATGTGTTAAGGAGAGCACATCTTTAAAAACAATGACCTGACTGACTGACTGCCTTTCTGACAGTCTTGATGAGTAATTTAGTAGCTGACCAGTTGACTGTGATTTAGCAACTGCCTGTCTGAAAATTTAAAAAAAACCACTGGGTTGTTGGATGATACCTGTGAGAAATACATAACTGATGGTGAGGGGAACAACAAATGAAGACAATGTGACTGCTTTTTTGTTTGTTTTTGCAAGGGGAAGAGGGTTTGGTGTACGGATGATCATGTATGCAATGTTTTGTACAATGTAAATAGATTTCTTTGTAAAGACGATCATGACGCATTTTGTGAAGGGCCTTGAATGATGTTGTAAATATCTAACTTATAGCAGAGATTTAATATGGGCTGAGCAATGGGTGATTGAGCAAATAAAAGACTTTTTACTACTATCACCGTCTTCTCTGTCATTGTGATTTCAGGGAAATAAATGACTACACTTTGAGAGAGGATGCTGCAGTTCCGCCCAGAAAAACTTAATCTGAATCATAAAAAGTGTTACTCCTTGTGATATCTAACTAAGTAACAGGACATGTACTACTCTACTTCTACAGTTATAAGCTTATGAGAGAAGTGAAATTGTCAAAGTAAAATAAGTCTACCTTTGATTTCTAGTTGTATTTCACTCCTGAAATTTCTCAACAAAAACAGTAGTGACCTAACTTTTTAATTGCGATTATTTCTACATTTCTTTACACTGTCCCAGAGGTATGGACATGGCAAGACTTGCAACGCAACTTACACTTTAACACCAATGACTTCACTTGGACATGGAGCCTTTTGACTTGTAAGTACTTGAAACCTTCCCCAAGGCCCAAATATAAAAAAGTATATTTTGTTTGCTGTACAGTAGTATGAGGAAAAATAGACTCCCCTATATGAAGTATGAACCTGGAAAAATGGATTAAATGGCTTCTTCAATATATTAATACTTGGCTCATGTGCCAGTGAACAGTCAGTAAACTTTGCTGATCTATATTAGATGGACATTGAGAGTAAGAGTTTTTAAGCCAAGAAAAAAACTCACAAATCTGTAAAACCCCCACTGCTTGTTGCAGATCTCATACATTTACACCATACAAGATATATTAATCACTGAGTGAATTGGCGGAACTGCACAACAGTCGTGCACGTCCCCCATTGGTTGACGACAGTAAAAACAGATGACGCAACACGGAAGTAAACGTTTCTTGTGTTGAGGTTTGGTTTCACCACCAGTGAGGTTTAATGTAACGCGGATACTTCCATTTCAATAACTCTAGTAAGTCGCTGAGAGAAACAGCGGCTGTCGGAGCTCCTGAGGAAATACACAGCAACGAAATGAAACAGTTTATTACGGTTGTGTTGCAGTTTTTGTTGGTGGGGCTCACAGTGAGTTGGGATGACGGTAGGTTTTGCTTTCTTCCACAGCTTAAGTATCTTTAATGTTACCACTTATTTGAATTCATATTTGAGTTACAGTGTTTTTAAAGACAGCCGCCATGTTTAGGAAACGTTACAACAGTGACCTACGGCGACCAAATAGACACAACCACGACTTCCACCCACAGCCTCTAACGTTAACATGTTCAGCGAAATTTGAAACTAAATTAAATAATATATGCCAATTCAAATCACGTTACATAAGTTATTTTTAATGCTAACAGTCTTTTTAACGCAGCATAGTAGAAACAGCCGACGCCTGTCCGGATGTCCGTATAACACAGAGCTGCTAAAACTGGTATTTAAGTTACGTTAGTCTCGAGTTTAAGGTGTAATGTGACCTAGTTTGTATCAGTGACCCTTGAGCTCATAAAAGAGTCAAGTTATTCCTGTTATGTCCTGCTAGTCTAACTTACATTTTATCTGCCCGTATCTTTACATACATTCAGTACAGCACATTGATACGTGCGTCACAGAGTTATTGTAGGTTTTATTTCGTTTTTCCTTTTGTTTTTTTCAGTGTAGTTTTTTTATTGTTTAAACGTTGTAGTGTCAGTGTTAGTTTTAGTAGTTGTACTGTAATAGGGGAGTGTTTGTCAGGGGAAGGGTTGAAGACGTTGACAAATTTGACCAAATTTACAAAAGCCTACAAACACATTTCCTGTATATTTTTCATTTGTGAGTACACAATCAGTCATTTTTTAATTTTTTATATCAGTTCGCAAAAATATTTTCTCACCCCTAGTTTTAGTTTTTAGTTTAGTTTTAGTTAATGATAATAACCATGGTCTGTCGTGGTTATCTCAAAGAACAAAATCAACAAAAATCTGCAATTCAAAGTAAGAAATGTTCTATTATAATGCTATTTAGCAGCACCAGTACACCACTTTATTGCAGGACTGTTGTGTGTATGTATGCATGCATCCACCCATCGTGTTCACTGATCAAAATAACTGAAGCTCCATTCTCTCAAAAAGTTGCTGCCTTTATGTTTAACTTGGCATTACGAGCTTCTATATGTTTGCAAAGTGGCTCCTACTCCTACCTCTTTTTCGTCCCCCGACTGCAGGCAGTGTGCTGCTGCGGGACGTCCAGGTGCTGACTCTGTACAAGGGTCGCTACACCACAGCAAGGCGCTCCAGCCCCATCCCTCAGCTCCAGTGTGTCGGAGGCTCAGCAGGCTGCCAGGCCTTCGTCCCAGAGGTGGTCCAGTGTCAGAACAAAGGCTGGGATGGAGTGGATGTACAGGTAAAGGAGGAGGGGGGCACTGGTTGACAGAGAGACGAAGTATATTTGGAGTATAATATTTTGGAGTTGGGCTGCAACTGTTGATTAATCTGAAGATTATTTTCTTGATTAATCGTTTGATTGACAAAATGTCACAATATAGCAAAAAGAGACCATTACAACTTCCCAAAGTCCACATTGATGTTTTCACATTGCTGATTTTATCTAAAACCCCAAAAAACGGCAGTTCCTCTAACAGCCACTTGAGGCTGGCTCCAGCAGTGAGTCAATCTCCATAAGCCCATATTAAAATTGCCGACTTTACAGCAGAATAAAACACTTAACAGCCTGGTACAAAAAAGGTTTTCGTCTCTGTAGCTAATTTCCCTGTTCACAACGACTGTATGGGGGGGTTAATGTAACTCACCTTCATATTAAGGTGACCAGAGCCACCACACCGAGCTTTACACTAGCTCTTCATAATCCTATTGGTGAGCTCACGCCACACACTCACACTTCAACCTTTTTCATGATGCAGTTGGATTTGATGTCAAGTGCTGGGTGTAAGGTCATGTAAAAACAGTGTGTCCATTATAGAGGACTGACAAGTTGATCTTTAAGCCAGGAGGTATGACTGTGACATACATACATAATACTTAATATAACATAGTAGAAGTCAGATGTGCTGATAACAAAGTCCTTGATTTTGGAAACATTTACAAAAAAAAAGTAACGCTCTGATTTTTGCTGTGGAGCCCCACAAAACCAAACCAGGAAGTCAAGACTGAAATAAAAGCGTCTGTATTCACAGTTCAAAACAATCTTTAATGGGCTATTGACAGGATTTACACCAGGTACTCGGGGCCGGGTTTGCAGCATCTCCTGGAGACACTCCAACTGGGAAATAAACAATCCACCGGGTTATTCCTCCTCAATCTAGACTCCAGAGACAGGGCGATGACACAAGGCTACAAGACACTGACTTGTGATGAAATGTGATGGAATGCCAAAAGTAAAGCTGGCATCTGTCCCCCACTGACCAACAGCAGCTCACTAACACATTTCATGGAGTTGATGTCACACAGCGTAGGGTTTTTGGGAGGTTGTGATTGGATTATTGGATGATTGTGGGTGTTAACTGTGGGAAACTCTTAACAGTTCGACAATGATGTAATTCTGACAGCTGGTTGTTACAGCTGTGTGTGTGTGTGTGTGTGTGTGTGTGTGTGTGTAAACGTGAGGAAATCTCAAGCTTGTTTGAATATGAAAACAAAGTTTTGAATGACGTGTTGTCATTTTCCTGCATTCCCCTCGCAGTGGGAGTGTAAGACTGATATGGACAACACGTACCGATTTGGTCGCATTGAGGTGAGCTGTGAGGGCTATGCCCACCCCGCTGACACCTACATACTGAAAGGCTCCTGCGGGCTGGAGTACACACTGGAACTGACTGCAGAGGGCCAGAGGAAGAACCAAGGTAGCTGGGGTTCCAAAAGTGGATTCAATGGATTTGGAGGTAGGACTGTAGAGATTTATAAGGGTTCATCTTCACACCAGGACTAGATATATTCAAAAACATATTTTTTTTGTCTGTCTGTCTCAGATCTTGGTGGCTTTGCCTCCAGTTTCTTCAGCGGTTTCTCTGGAAAAAAGCACCAGCAGAGCCGTCAGAGCTCGCACCCATCCAGCAGCGAAGATTCAGGAAGCCTGCTGGTAGTGGTCGTGCTTCTGCTCTTAGCCTACGGCGTCTACAAGCTGTTCCTCAGCGGGAACACGGCCCAGTGGGGGCAGAACGGCGGGCAGGCTGGTTACCCCAGAGATGATCACCATGGCTCCACCGCAGGACCACCTCCCCCGGGTTTCAAACCGGATTTCACAGGTAGCTGATTCACATTGTGGTTAGAGCAGCAGTGGATGTCTTGTTTGCGCTGCAGAAAACACATCGTCAAAGCAATACAGGGTCGTTAGAAATAGCCGGATACACAGTGGGAAATAAGAGTACAGATACCTTGCTTAAACCTTGAATCCTTTCTTGTTTTGTGCTCAGGGTATTCTGGTGCCAACCCAGGCTACGGTTTCCACAGTAACTACACTCAAGGACAACAGTACCCAGGAGGCCACACTGCTCCTGGCACAGGTGGAGGATTCTGGACCGGCATGGGGACAGGAGGGGTTCTGGGATATCTCTTTGGTCGTCAGAGGTTAGTAAAGAGATGGAGAATCTCAGAGAATGGAGAATGAGTGACAGCAAGAATCCCAGAAAGCAAACTGTGATATCGTTCCCTTTCTATTCCATTCAGAGCCTGCGGGTTATGTGTGCTGTGTGTTTGTTTTTGCAGAAGCCAGCCCCACAACCAATATTACCCCGGCTACACTAACAGCACCCCTTCTTCTACTGGACACACCTCCTCTTCCTCCGGAACACGCACTGCTTCAGGTAGAGGGAATGCATTTTACCCAACAGAGCCCCACACAGATACCTGTGAAACCAGACCGTCAGCCTTTAACCACCTCTGATTCAAACAATTGATCTGATTAGTTATTGATAGGATAAGGATTGATACTGATACTAGTATCGAGTTGACTTCTTCTTGCCTGTTGGTTGTCTAAAGGAAAGCTATGATCAGACATGATGATGATTGTGATTAGGGTGATATTGGGGTGACAGGATGAGAATGGGTGA
>NW_023339729.1:414174-417958 GCF_004916995.1 Morone saxatilis
TTTGCCTGAACCAGGCAGAGAGGTGGAAAGTTGAATGACGAAGCAGCAGCAGCTGCTGTCAACTGAAGTAAAAAGCTTACGGCTTACCCATCCAGGCACTAACCACCAATGATTGTGAATCATTCTACTGTACTACTGAACAACAATTCAGAAAGCAATATATATAATATATAGATATCAATTCTATACATTTATTATAACTGATATGTTTCAGAGACTCAATGTGATTTTCCAAATTTAACAGTCACTCATTTAAAAGAAGGCAGATATTCATGTATGGAAGGTGAAAAATGCTGAAATGACAAAAAAATCTATGTAAAAAATCAATAAAATAGAAAAATATAAATAAATGCTACATAAATAATAATTTAATGTATAACTGAACAAATAAACAATGAAATGTAATTAGCTGGGATATTCATAGACAGATGTCTACATGCCTTTATGTAGTGATGCATTTCCCATCAAGTACCACAATTTACTCATTTCATTTTGCATTTGATTATGTATTAATGTACCCATTTCAGCTTATATTTATTTATTTATTTTAAAGTATATTTTTTTCAGCAAAGGGCCACAGGTCGGATTCAAACCCTGGGCCGCTGCAGCAAGGACTTAGTACATGGGTCGCCAGCTCTACCCACTGAGCTAACCGGGCACCATCATTTCATATTCATACAACTCTGACATACCATCACCTTTTAAGTAGATGTGCTTAACATGTTAGCAAATGATTTTACACATCCAGCAGACACAGAGCAACATTAGCATTCATTTGGGGTGATGCTGACACTGATGCTGACACTGTCACTGACACACACTCTTCATACAGTCAACACACTATGTCGCCTCCTTTCATTCCTATAAGCATTAAAGGTGCTCTAAGCAAAATTGGCATTTTGGCTAACTTCCGGTCTGCTCCTTCAGTTAGCAGTCCCTTCCCTCCTCCCCACATCACTGCACTGACATTCTGTTGTCTGCCCTTTCCATCTGTATACAGTGCAGTACAGTAAAAAGTGCAAAAAAAAAAAAGAAAAATAGATTAAATAGTGCAACATTTAATGGGAGTGATCAGACCACACATAAGGTGCAAATAATATTAAAGTAAACATGTACAAAACAAGGTACAGACCTGTAGTGTAATATACAGGAAGTAATCATGGTTACTGCACATTTATCTCCTGGAACAGTCACATATTCATCAATGATTGGCTGATTAACATGCGCCAATACTTCAGTTTCAAGTTGGGCCCTATAGGCATTTTTCACAGCAGCCACATGGAATAGTAGGGTAAACACAGGTGTTGAATGATGCTGATAATTACGGTTCTGTTCCACTCAGGTCAAACACAGTCAGGGTGCTGCTATTGTGCATGTTGGCTCACTGGAATGGCTCTACTACACTAAATTACAATTTATTGTCAAAAAGGCTGCTGTGAAAAAGGTATATTATGAAGTGGTGTGTTAAAGTCCTCACGTTTGTTTTGATGGCTTTTTTTGTTTGTTTTATGCCACAAATAAAACATTCTGTAGTGTAAATGTTCGCTTCAGGGGCATGACCAAAAACATATTCAAAGTCACATTGGGTTCACACTGTTTTTGGCCTTGAACACATTGTGAATAAAATGGATGAAGCATCCATTACTTTCCTCTGTCCTCCTTTGGTGATGATCCTCTCAGCATGGTCTTTATCTTAGCCAGACTCCTGGGACTGCTTCCTCCAGGCTGACACACACACAGACAAGATCAAGATATCAGATGAAAAGGATTCATCAGAATAGTGAAATAATGGGTCTTGGTACTAACCTTTACTGTAGAGAGCAGCTCCTCTCCTCCTGAAGGTGGGGCGTTGTAGAATATGGAGGTGGAGAATACTTGTGGAGAGGTGGAGGTAGTAGACTGGTTGAGGGTATCCGCTTCAGAACAACATTCAACATTTCATTTTTGCATATTCTCTTATATGGAATGACATTCCATTGTATTTTCCATTATTTTCCGTTTTCTACTTTGTGTGTGTCAAACTTCAGAATGTATATGGGCAGTAACCAGGCTGGATAGTAGACTGCTCCACAGAGATTGATGATAGAAAAGAGTCTGACCTTGGCTGTTATGGTGATGCCGTTTCTGTGGTGGTCTGTGTTTCCTCTTCTTGCTAAGCTTGATGATGTACTTCTGAACTGAAGTGCTCAGAACACACTGCGACTGTTAGAGAAAAGACAAATGAGTATGACAATTAATGTGTGATTTGATATTTAACGCAGGATATGGAACTGACCCATAGTTTTAGACCTCACCAACCTTGACATCAGAGAAGTTTGGCTGCACAGGCTTCATAAACACCACTGTATCGTAAATGTCTTTGGTCCTGGGGCCTGTTTGGAAGAATCAAGACAGTAACCGTACAATGCTACCAACGATTCTGAGGTGAACTTATTATTTAACTTAATTATTAACCAAACATTTTTAACATCTATCACACTTTACAGGCTTACTTCCTGCTTCAAATTTGAGCTACCGTACTACCAGCCAACTCATGTGGAATGGCTTATTAATATAAGGGAGCTGGGAGTGAATGGATATTTTGAATAGGTTTTTGTTTAGATGCCTGAAATAAGGCAGGCAATAAGAGATTTTCAAGTTTTGTTCTACGACATAAAATATGCCAGTTAGTTTCCCACCTGTGAATATTGAACCTTTTCTTAAAAAAGGTCAAATGAGACTAGAAAGGTTGTTGAATACATTAAACGTCAGTGCGCTGAACACAGAGACTTGTATTTTTAGCAAAGCATTAGCTAATTAGCTGACTTCTAATAACCAACATAAACTCATCGCCCACCTTGGTTTTACTCACTTATTGGATTTGTTTCCCTCTCCAGCAGTATACTTGGAATAGCAGTACTGCATGCTCTGTTCTGCTGTTGCTCACGTGTTTGCTGCTCTTCTTTGATAATAGTTGGCAGGTCGATATCCTCATAGATGGGATTCTCTGAGACAGCATGGTTGCCTTCAAACACATCCAGAGTGAGGCCCTGTTCACCACTGGAGTTTAACTGGAAGTTTGCACTGAGCTGTCCTGTGTCCTCCAAGTGTGTCTGGCATGGAGGGGGGTCATTCGTGGGGCTCTGGTCTCTGTGCAGGAACTGTGACCACTCATCACCTGACAGGAGTTCCTCCACTAGCTTCACTGGACTGGAGACTTTAAAGAAGCTGAAAGGACTGAGTAAAATACAGGGCAAGTAGTATAGAGGAACCATTCGTATAAATATGTTTTTACTATTTGTTGCCTGCTGATACATCACTAGTTGGATTCAGCTTAGAGCCACACCAAGAAAGCTTTTTCATGTTCAATATAAATATTTATCTCTGACAGGTAAAAATAAAAGGGTCCAACAAAGCTAAATTGCATATGAACATAATTTGTAGGAGATAAGGTTAATGAACGCATTAGTGACCATCTGTCTAAAGGCAGCCCAGTCTTCTTGGTCCTCTTTTTCTGTAGTATTTTGCAGGAGCTGGGCGAGTGGGCAATGTAATAGGGCTCAGCAGCTTTTGTGGACATAGCTAATGTCATAGGTGAAAAGACCGAAGAGCTTGTTGACGAAGGAAACTACATAGAAGAACGGAGAGACAAGCTTGTAGACATTTTGTGAAATAAAAGGCTGCAGACAGACGGCGAGTGGCCTTCTTGCTGTTGGACTAGTCAGTGATATTAGCTCTTTGCTAATTGTGTTCTAGGTAACCTGTCTTTGTCCAAGCGTAAAGGAGAAACTAAGGTGGCCACAAA
>NW_023339729.1:418080-433473 GCF_004916995.1 Morone saxatilis
AAACCAAACACTGACTCTCGATAGGGCCCTCTGAGTTTTTTGTGCATTTTGCGGCCACTATAGTTTTTCCCTCACACTTGGAAAGGGAGGGTGAAGCAAGTGAGTTGAAATCAGCAACTACACCACTAGATTATGTTCCTTTAAATTCAAATTTGAAGTACTTGTACTTTACTTGATTATTATCTTTTCATGCCACTTTATATTCCCTTTCCACTACATATCAGGGGGAAATATTGCACATTTAACTATAATTACATATTACTTTACACACACATCAAATTTCAGGTTACGGTAATGAGCAGCCGCTGCTTAAAACAATGATCAATGTTGCTGAACTGGGAAATTAGGCTGTGTCTGCTCCTATTTGTATCCTAATCTGTATGCAGTATTTATCTGTATTTTCAGTAATAATTCTTAAACTATGTTGGTTGTTCAGTAAAACACACACACAGAGTAATAAGGATTGTGCCCCACAGTGCGCGAAATTGCCACTGCTCGAATGTGCGCACTTTTTTACCACACAACACAATGATGATGAAAAGAATTGTGTTTTTCATCAAGTTATTTGATCTGAGAACCAGAATTCCCAGCTGCATCATCAACTATGATGTCTGTGTGTGTGTGTGTGTGTGTCTGTGTGCATATTTGAAAGAGAGATAACCATAGGGAAAACAGGAGACTTTCCTACTGATTAACAGAAAGATAGTGGATGAGAACAGAGAGAGGAGGGAGGAAGAATAGGCGACAGGAGCATGGGAGAGAGGGAATCAGGAGGAGGAGGAGCAGTGGAGAGGAGGGGAGTTGGAAGAGAGAAAGTAAAAAGGAGAAAAGACAGAAGGCGGAAGAGAAGACCAAAAATTTAAATATTGAAGTGGTGAGACAAGTATGACTGTCATTTCCTGAACGATGCAAACTTCCAGACTCTCCCTGAAATATAATACGCCTGTGATAAGACGAGGACTTTCAGACCGTGTGTGTGTGTGTGTTTGTGTGTGATTGAGAGAAAGACAAAGGAGGAAGTTTTGGCAAGGAAACACAAGTGGGATTTTAACATAGTAGGGTGTATGATACTAGGGCACTATCTTTATCCTTAATATACCAGAATGTATTTATTTCATTCATTTGATTCAGTAATTGTATTTGAAGGTGGTTTTTTAACTGTAATAGAAACTTGACTGTTTACTGCTTTATGTGTTTAACATTAACAAGGAACAATGATTAAATACATTGAAGAAAATAGACTTGAAAGGTTAAAATATACTAAATATAATATACAATATTAAAAAAAGCAATAAAAAGAAATACTTTTCTTCTTCTGGCATCAGTATCTTGGTAGGCTGATGCCCATTGAATTCAGTGTTTTTTAACACTAGATGAACTGAATATATGTACACCTGTGAGTAAACAAGATAGAGAAGGTAAGAGTGGGTTCACCTTTCAGATGTTGCATTTCTTCTTGCAATCCTCCCTTTGATCAGGCCAGCATAGCTCTGTGTCTCTGTCACTGCTGATTGGTCCACAGTAACTTCATCATTCCCTTCCTCTTCCTCCTTATCCTTCATCCCTTCTTCCTCCCCATGCCACCTTTCATCCTTGATAATAAGCATGTAAAAGAAGCTTTTATTTTTCAAGAGTTAAACTACAGATCGTAGACTGTATCACAACTAATTAGTTTAATTAGTTCCTAAGCCCCACCCCTTTTCCTCTGTACTCCAATCATAATTAACCCTTTAAACACATGCTATGTGCTAGGCTCATCTATGCTGAAAAGAATTTTTAAGATAGTTAAGCTAGCGTTTCGCTGAGATTAGCCTTCTGATGTAACTAGCTAGTTAACAATTGATGTAAATTCGCTAGCTAATAACATAGTGTTTTACTCTGTAGCCTCCTCCTCGGTCTGCCCCGTGGCCTCCTCCCAGCTGGACGTGCCAGGAACACCTCCCTCGGGAGGCGCCCTGGAGGCATCCTCACCAGATGCCCGAACCACCTCAAATTAGTCCTCGGAGGAGCAGTGGCTCCACTATGAGTCCCTCGCGGATGACCGAGCTTCTCACCCTATCCCTAAGGGAGACGCCGGCCACCCTCCTGAGGAAACCCATTTCGGCTGCTTGTACCCGCGATCTCGTTCTTTTGGTCATGACCCATCGCTCATGATCATAGATGAGGGTAGGAACAAAGATCGACCGGTAGATCAAGATCTCTTTTTGTGACAACAGTGTGATAAAGCAACTGCAGTAACTTTACTGTAAAGTTACCATGGTGACAACTATTTTATACTCCCAGACAGTAGCACTCCAGTTAACAGTAGAAATTACTGGGGGGCTAAATTCTGACTCAAACACAAACCAGAGTCAGTGTTTCTCAAATCTATACAATAGATGTGGTGAGTGAAATGTTTACATTTACAGTGTCCCCTGATCTAAGGCACAAAACCCCTACATGTTCCTGTAGAACTGCTTGATTACCAACAGTAGAGAACAACGAAAGGTGTCGTAACCAGAAGACTGTGGTTGTATTGATGTTGGTATGACTCTGCATAACTGAGAATGTAAAGCCAGACATTGCAGAAAGTTACTGGCTTTCCCTGACAAAATACAAGTTTCAAGGTAAACAAGGGTGACATGTTTTTGAGAAGTAATTTAAGTAAAACCTACCTGTGTCAGTTCAGTATCATCTGTTTCCATCTCTAGCGCTTTGCTTCTTCTTTTGTCCTCTCGTCCCTCTTTCAATCTACCGATCACCTTCTTGGCAAGCTGTTTCACCTTTCCTCTTGCATTGGTCTTCTGGATTGTTTGCTTTAGTTCTCCATCCAAAAGCATCTCAGCAATTTCCTGTGCATCCAGCTGATGTGGATCCAACTTCGACCCCACCACCTCTGTCCCTTCCTGATGTCCAGATTGCAACTTAGAAATTACTTCAGAGTCTTGTACCCATCGAACAGGAATAGTAATCTTTTTTGGAAGTGGACCATGATGGACTTCATTTGCATGGTTCTGGTGTTGTTTCCCTGGGAGCTGAGAATGATGAAGAGTTTTGTTCTCAGTTGTGATTTCTGACGTTGGTTTGTTTCTACAAGGGGGCATGAGACAAAATCTTTGCCCTGCTCTTGGCAATTCTACCTCCTGATACACTGAAGACTTGGGGATGGATTTCATTACTATTTCTGTTGGTCGGGACGGCATTTCTGTCATGGTTGGTATCATTGACTCTGTATCTACATTTACCTTTCCTCCATCCTTTCCTTCATTTTCCTCTTTATTCCTTTCTTTGTCCACCAAGCCATTGTCTCTTAACCATTCATCCACCTGCTTCCTATTCTCCGTTTCCTCTTCTATCCTGGACCTCATGGCGCTGAAGAGCTGTGGAGGTTTGATTGGTGGTTTTGGGCGACACTTCTGATGTGACTTTGGAGGAGGCTGTGGTGGAATTGTTGGTTCTTGTTTCACTGAAACTATAGACTTTCTGTTCGTTGCTGCCATGTCAGGTTCTTCATCTGAGGTAAGGTCTGAGCCTTTCATTGCTAGCAGGGATGAATTTTTTGTCAAGGTAGTGGTCAACCCAATATTATTAGGTTCTTCATCTTCCTCCCCCCTGTCCTCTCCACCTTTCTCCTGTAAATATTCTGTAAATATTACTAAGATCTGCCGTGGAGGTTTACCTATATGCAGATGACTTTCTATTTTAGATGTTTCTCCATTCTCTTCTGTATTCTCATTTCTTTCCACCAGCTCTTGCTCCTGTCTGTTCTTCTTGTCTCCTGTGTTTTCTTCCTCTAGCTCAGCCCTTTTTGGCTTATTATGCCGTGGAGGTTTTATAGGTGGTGTAAGAGGAGGTCTTGGAGCAAACTGTGTTTGTTCATTTTTGTGGCATTTTTGTTCCACTTTTGGTAAAAATATGCAGCTACTGTGCATGTCTTGTACTTCCCCTGGGACAAGATCCAAGCATTGACTGGGGCCTCCAGGAGAAGACTTGCATGCCAGTGAGCTCTCTATATTAAAGGCTTTTAGTTGTGGGCCCTGGCTTAAAGTTGTCTCAAATTCAGGTGACCTCTGGTGGCGTTTGAGAGGTAGTGGGGGAGGAATCAGTGCTTTTGCATCATCCACCTCAGGAATAAAAGCAGAGGTGGAACCCTTCAATCCCCAAGCAGTACAAAAGTCTAGATTTGGATCTGACATGGTGCAGATCCAGTGCGTGGGCGACTTGTTTGAGGGTATGTGATTGTGTGCAGCAGTACTCTGAGTGTGACCAAAGCCTGTGTGTGAGGTCATCATCAGTGTTTTGATCTTTTTTGTCAGGGAGTATTTTTGAGCATGTATCCATATAGTGTGCAGGTGACTTTTTCTGTGTAGAGTATCCAATGTGAGACAGACAAAAGATATTATCCATATAACACATATTACTAACAGAAGCAAAGCAAAAGCATAATGCAGCCCAGTTTCATGCCAACGCGTATAAAAGACCTGTGAATCGACTAGACCAGTGTTTCTCACATTTTTCACAGCACGTACTCTACCACCTCAAAAAAATATCAGGCTCTCCAAGTACCACCATTATTCCCAGTTGTTCCAGTTTGAAGACACGATTGCACTGTTTTTAACCATTCATTTAACCTCTGCTCACTACCTGGCCATCACATGAAATCAAAAGTCAACACTGATTTATTTCAGGTACGCATGTGTGCGGGTTTCATAATGTAACATCCCACATTAACAAACAGGATACTTTTCATTTATATCTTTCTGATCTACAGCATTGCCTATATGTATGTTCAGTATTTGTTAATACCTCATATTAGATCCCGCTGTTGAAAATATTAATTACATTTACTCAAGTACTTAACTTTATTTACATACAATACAATTTTAGGGTACTGGTACTTTATTTGAGTACTGTTTCCTGCTAATTTATACTTCTACTCCACTACATTTCAGGGAGAAATATCGTGCTTCTTAGTGAACAGCTACATTTATGCGACAACTATAGTTACAAGTTAGTTACTTCACACATAGAGATTTTACATAGAAAGCATAATGTGAATTTGTAACGTGTTTTTACAGATTAAACAGTATATTAAGCAGTTAAAATGTAGCTCATCGCTACTGCAACAGCTGAATCACCCAACAGAGCATCATTAATATTTAACCACAGTTTATGTCCCTGTATCAATGTACTTTTTGATAAGGTGCAGATTCTTACCGCTTTCTCTCTTAATGGCAGGTTCTTTGTGTGTGTTCCTTGGTCGCTCTCTCTTTGTTCCTCTGCTGCGATTTTATGCTGCCTTATGTTTTCCAGTCTTTTGTCTTTTGTTTCTTCTATTTTGATCCCTCCTTCCTTCTGTCTCAGTTTTTCCTCATTCTCTGCGCCCAGAGCATAGCAGAGCTTAACTGACAAACCAGTTCTTCCTCTTGCTCTTTTTCTTGATGTTACCCCTCAGAGAGATACTCTTTCTGTCTCCAGGGAAAGGTACAGGCTTTAAAGTTGGAAGCCACTCTTCCTAAGGCTGGGGCGCAGTGAGGGTTGGGCCTAGTGAATGAAGCAGCCATGTCTGTGTATGAACAATGACACATCATGTAATAACAATGGTTATTGTCATGACTCATGTGTCCTTTCTCAGTAATCAAACTATTCTACGTCACTACAGGTACTGGTAAGGAGTTTGACTGCAAATAACTACAGGTGCTCTGACCAGGAAAAAAGGAACAATTGATCAAACCTGATAAAGCACCTTAAAGCTGGCTATCCAGAGTTGTTTTGTTGTGGTAGTTATATTATTATGAGAATGAGATATAGTTCCACATTCATTCAAGTTGAAAAAAGCAGGTTAATATAGTTTGACCCTAGAAAATGTAGCTTTATGTGTACAGTTTTTTGTGTGATAGAGGGACTGACCAGAGCAGTGGTCCCCAACCTTTTTTGTAAGACATACCCACACAGCCCAGCTCGGTGAGCTGAGATCATTTTCTGGTGTATCCGCCTAACAAGTGGACCAGAATATTGTGTAAATACAAGAGACAATATAATCAAAGATGGGGAAAAGTTAGAGTACAGCGAAGTCTGAGAGGAAAACAGGTCCTAAAATCCATCCACCAATTGTAAAATAAATAACTAAAAAGATGAAGCATCAATGAAACAATTTGATAAGTGGGTATGGAAGCTTTAGTCTAAAAGAACAGGACGAGCTTAAGACATGTTTAAAGACTAACAAACAGACAGATGCAGAGGAGTATGCAGCCATGTCCAGTGGGCAGCAAATGAAAAATAAACAATTTAAAACAGATTTCCCCGTAAAGAAAATCTGTGATAAGGTTTGTTGATTTGGCAAATAAGTTCCTCTCCATCCTGGATTCCAAACTACTCACAGAGAAAGTCAACCTTCAGTTTACAACACTGCTATCTAGCTGTTGGGGGTTTAACCCAAAAATTACTACTGTGTTTTTGGGGATCGATACAATATCACAAAACAAAATTAATACTGCAATTTGATATTTTTCGATATTTTCTTACAAGCAATCTTACAGTTGTCATCCACAGTCTGAAGCCAGGGGACTGGGTACCGATTAAGGACCACATATGGCGTCATTGGAAGCAGAGACAATACCATGGTCTTTTCAAGTTGCTGCTAAAACCAAAACAGGTGTCAGCTGGCTCAGGAGAAGAGGTTACATCATATTGGCATAGATGAGCAAACCCGAGGGGATTGGATCAAGGACTTGACAAACTCTTGTGGGCTCACAGATACCAGGTTAATTTAATGCTCATTTTATAACCCAGGGTTGTATAATGAAATCCAAGTTGTAATTCCCCTCATGCTGCTCATTAAAACAAAAAAATATAGGCTATACAAAAACCATATACAGTCTATGGCGATTATTAAGACATTTAAAACATGTTCATGATGAAGTGCTGAGGATGAATTCAGGAGTGTCTCAGCCTGAGGGCAATACGAAGCTGTTCTGACTGGTGCTATCTGTTATCATGATAAAAATGAACAAGAAAGCTTTTCAAGAAACTCTTCTGTAACAAGTAGTCTAGGGTGGTGTTTTATGCGTGTTTGTTCAATAAATCACTATTTTGGAATATATCTAGAAGGGGCGGGGTGAGCAGCAAGGCAGCCAATCAAAACCCTGCATTTTCTACCATGTGATTTTGAAACCCGGAATACACAGAACACACAGCAGCGTTTAGAGCTCTATTGTAGGACATGTTTTATTACAGGCAGTGATGAAGTCGGCTCTGCTTCACGTTTCGGCGCCCTTCGTGCTCTGTGTCGCGCTGGCGAACACCAGTCTGTTCGACGGAGTTGAGGTGGACTTGTCTTATGACCACTATGCGGAGCAAAGGATCGACTATCTGCCCGGGTTCCTGGCGATGCCCTGTAACTGCCTGGTGAACCTGGCCTACATCTACATAGGGCTGTACTGGCTGCTGTGGCGCGGAGGCATTGGTGAAACGGAAGAGAGCCGGTACATGAGAGAGGTGTTCGCCTTCATGGCTGTCCTCTATGCGCCTGTGCAGTGGACGCGCTTGGCGGTGCTGCGTCGCGCTCCCGCCGTGCTCGACCAGTGGTTCACGTTACCGATCTTCGCGTGGGTTCCGGCGTGGATCTGCTTCGTAGAGCGCGGGCCGGCGAAGTGGCGCGCGTCTGACGCGGCGGCGCTCGAGCTGCTGTCTCTCCTCAGCTACGGCTTGGCGCTGGCGCACGAGCGGGGCTTTGAGGGGGCGCTGGGCTGTCACGTTGCGCTCGCGGTGTACAAGGGAGTGCGCGTGCAGCGGGAGCGCGGGGACGGCCGCACGCGGGGATACTTGCTGCTGGCGGTGCTGTCGTGTGCAGGGTTCGTGCTGCTGAAGCTGCTGGACCACTGGCTCGCTCGGTACCGGCTCTTCCAGCGGCTCACCGGACACTTCTGGTCCAAAGTGTGCGACGTGCTACAGTTCCACTTCAGCTTCTGCTTCCTGACCTCGCTGACTCAGAAGACGCAGGGGACACAGGGGAAGACAGCAGCACAGCGGGACTGACAGACCAGCAAGTGTATAAGAGGGAAAGTCATGAGACGCTTTAATTAAACTGTGAAAAACAATTCATCTAAGACATACAGTGTCCCCTGTGGGATATTAAAGCACCACCAGCTAAACATTCTCCATGTATACACATTAACACCCTTGTCCAAATATTAGGGCAGTGGGTCCCAACCCCCACTAGGGGTCACCAAAGCTTCATAGGGGTCGCAAGGCCTTCTTGATTTTAAGGGGTGATATAAGACTTAAAAAAAATACACACTAGGGCTGTATCTCAGCATTTCGTTCAATTCTGTAAGGAAAATTGAAATAAATGATTTATTATTTAAGATTTAAGCTTTAAAGGCCTGAACCCAAAGAGCTAATAGAACAATAGCCAAATGTCAGGTAGAAAAAATTGAACTTGTCCACAAAAAAAGCCTAATATGAGAGATTGTTTAAAACATCCCTAAAAATATCAGGAAAACTCATCCCTGATGCGATATTCACAGGAAATAATCTGTTCAAAATGTGCTTGTTTTGCATAAACTCCATAAACTGAAATATGTCACTTAGTCAGGGGTTGTCAGTTCATGCAATGACAGAAAAGGGGTCCCTTAAAAAACACAACCTATAGCCCTATATTAGGGCTGTAGGTAGTGGTTTTCATACTGGGGTCCACTGACCAACATGAGTGGGTCCCCATCAAAAGGAGAAGTAGACTTTTTTAATCAAATTTTTTGGAAGTTGGGACAATGAAAGAAATAGGCTTGACTGTTTTGATTGATTGTAATTTATAATGATCCAGTTTGATTATTGATTCACCATGAAGACTTTAGTATCTTAACACCTAAAAATGAGTCAGAAGTCGCACCCCTACCTACTGACTAGATTTAGATCCAAAAGAACTAGAAATATGAATTTGGACTCTGTTGAGTATACTCAAACACTTACTAACTAACCATTAGCCACGTTTACCCATCCTAATAATTTAAATATAAAAAGTTTTATAATCAATTAAGTTCTTTTATTGTAGTCAAAAATGTAACATCTAATTTAGTACAATCTGTAGACACGACTGTGGTTGCTTGGTGATAGTAATGTTACTAGACCAACGTCTCATCTGCTGCATCTGCTCTGAGTTTGTGGTTGAATTTGTTTCTGAAACTGTATAGATAAGTGCCTGATCCATAAAAAGTAACATTTACATTCAAATGCTTCTTGTGTCATGTACTAAATCTTGTGATGTTTCTGTGAATGTGAAGTTATGTTGATCGCCATTTCTGAGGATAAAGCTAAACTTGATGGACCCGACATGATGGAGCACAGAGATGGAGCTTGTGATGCACAATTTCACAAATTAGGTTTTAGGACAGTTCACATGGGATAAATTGACATGATGTAGACGTGTGCCTTTCAGATATCTTACAAATGAAATGTTTGAGGGCCATGCTTATGGGCTGATGATTTGGTGACCTTGTGCACTAGGGCTGCACAATTAATTGCAATATTATCAGAATCATAATATGGCCAAGTGCAATATGCCAATCGCAAGTAGCTGCACATTTTTGATAAAAGTTAAGTTATATATGTATATATCTATATATATATTCATTATAATGAAGTACTGTATTGTTGCAGATTTTCCCTGGCGCACAAATCTTGTTCTCCAGATGTAAGAAAACCTGTTTGATACAGACCTCAAATGTCATGATGTCATCATCATGACTTTTTTCAGTGAAAATTAAAGATAAGATATGTACTTTATTAATCCCCTATTGGGGAAATTGTTTATTTTTTACACACACACACACACACAGGCTGAAATACACACAGGGAGAGAGCTGGTGGAGTGATTTTGGGTAGCGTTGATCAAGGGCACCTCGACAGTGCACAGGAGGTGAAACTGGCACCTCTCCAGCTAGCAGTCCACACTCCATATTGTGGTCTGTGGGACTTGAACCAGTGACCCTCAGGTTCCCAAGCAAAGTCCCTACACACTGAGCTACTGCCGCCCCAAAATTAAATTTGTAATGCAAAAATTGTCATTCCCACACTCGTGGATCATATTTCAGTATCTGTCTAAACAATCAATGTTGTGGTTTTTACCATATTGTGCACAACTACTAACGTTCCACTCTGAGATACTGTAAACTGACCATCTTGTCATTCTGTTTCCTAAAGAATTGCTGTTAGTACCCTGTCAATTTCCTCTCAGAAATTATCAGTACATGTCAAGGTTTGGTATTAAATTATTTAAAATAACCTACTAGACGAGAATAAAATGCCATCTCTCGTAGTCTCGACTATAAGTGGCTCCTGCTCCTGGGTTGACTGTAATTGGTTTCATTTGATACACTTGAGCATTGCAATATTTTGTTTTGTGATGTTGTATCAATTCTCAAAAACACTGTATCGATTTTTGTGTTTAAAACATTGACAGTATATATAATACACAGACCTTCCAGGTCTAAAAAGTGAAGCCAACGCGAAGTGTCTTAAAATCTGCATTCTATGTAAATTCCAGCAGGGGGAGCTCCATTGGCTGCAATAACACAGAGATCCCATTCACTCTAATGGAGAATGAGCCAACTTCTCATTCAATTTACGAGCTCAGTAAACAGTTTCCTGATAAGTTTATGGTTTCAATCTCTAGTTTCAGTCTTCTTCCATACAGCATGATGTTCATTTAGTAAATGATGACTCCCCTGCAGTTGACAACCTGGTTGCACACTACATCCTTGTTTCAAAAAGTGAAAACAGGTATAAAAAAAACTCCTCAGCTGGGTCTTAATGATTTAAATCCATGTTGAAAAGGTTCTGATAGAACTTTAATTGAAACATTTCCAGTGGAAAATTGGATGGAAACCAAACAGCAGTTAGAATATACAGTATATTACTGTATGCACATTTAGAAGACAAAGACCTTTAATTTAAGTAATTACATACTGATGTAAGATAAATGTGGATGCTTGTGAGATGTGTCGTTCTCCTCATGAAATTTCAGTAGAATAAATGTGGAACCCTTCACATGTTCACAGGTCATGTTTGGTGATAGCAGTGAGTACGGGCTCTGATGGTGCTTTCCTATTGGTCCACAGCAGGGCCAGGCCCGCCTCCCGGAAGTCCTGATGGGAACAGTAGATAAGAGGGTTCAGACCGCAGTCCAGGTATGACATCACCGATGACAGGGTCCTTAACCAATCAGGCGCCGGTGACAGGTCCAGCCTGCCCAGCAGGATCAGCTGATTGGTCAATGTAGAGGAAGAAACAGACAGTCTGTAAGTGGACAAGTTTGTGTTCACTCTGTGTGCATGCAGATACAATGGCTCATGTGTTGTTCTGTGTGTGTAAGTAGTGAGTGTCACCTCAGACACAACAAAGGGAGTGTAGCAGAGCGTGTAGGAGGCCACCAGCAGAGGAGTGATTGCAGACAGATCTGCATCATCATCACTGAGACAGACAGGAAACAAGATAGAGAGAGAGGGAAGAACACTGGCTTTGTTTACGCACAGAGAATTCCTTTCTTAAAGGCTTAGTTCACATTGATAGAAGTGGGGTTGTATGAGGTACTTATCAGTCAGTGTATTAAGCGTCTTGTAGACTCGCCACTGCCGACCTGTCGCGCGACAACGTGACGTCACGGGAGCGCTGTAACTATTTATACTTGCGCTGGTGGTCGCGACACTAGTTGCAGTATTCTCCTGAACAGAGGTGGCGCAACTGAGCAAAGGCTACCGACTTTGCTATTTCTCCACTAGTAGAAGAAGAAAAAGGTAAGCAATGGGCGGCCTTTTTTTTGATTTTCCAAATCGGTCGCGGGAGGTTTCTTCTAGTAATTTTCCGGCATATGACCTCCTCTTTTCAACATCATTGGCGACTGTTCTCTCCTGAATCTCTGTGTTCCTTCGTTGAAGTATTGATACAGATGCTGGTAGGAAGCGCACTTGCTGTGGAAAGGCTTCCTGTTTCGGACCTCCAAGATTATCGAACTGCTTACATTTGATTAGATTCTGATTCTCGGATTCATTATAGAGATAATGAGTTGACAGCAACAATACCACCTTACCTTAGGCCCTAGTTTATGCGGACTCTAAGAGATATCGAACTGACTTACATTGATTAGTTGGCTGGCAAGGTTATCACAGAGTTAAAATACAGTAGACGGGACTGTGATAACTGTGGTAAGTTTGCAGTACACCAGACTGGACGCAGGTATGTGGTTGAGACACGTAAATGTGGTCGAGAAGTGTCCTGTTTTCAGTTGTTGCATCTGTGATGAGTTGTGTGTATCCTTTCGATTGGAACAACTCCTGTATTGACTTCTTTCCTTTGCATAGAAGGTCCTCATTAAAGTCTCCGCAAACAATGACTGGCTGGTGATTCATCATGTCCAAGAGGCTTTCCATGTTTGGCAGAAACTTTTTGAGACAGAAGAGTGGTGGTCTGTAAACAGCTGCAATCACTGCTCTGACTGGGGCCACGAGTTTGACGACTACAAACTCGAGATCAGTCACATTTTGGAAGTACCTCCGAGCCTCTGCTTGAATGTGGCTCTTACAGTGCACTGCAACACCGCCACCATCTTTTGTTGCCATGTCCGAAAGGTTTGTGTAGGACCCTTGTCTGCTGCGTGTAAACATGTTGTATCCTTCCAACTGGAACTTGGAGGAAACAAACGATCCAGACAGATGTGTTTCTGTGATGCATAACACATCAGCAAGTGTCAGTTCATGGTGGCATTTAAGGTCCTCATTGTGAGATGGAAGTCCTTGTGTGTTGTGGTGAATAATTGTGATGTTTTGGGCTGTTCCATCTGGCAATTTCACATGCTGCAAGAGTGGTCTTGTGCTCTCGAATGATGCTTGGTTCATGTTTTCCATTGCAGCTGTGATTTCAGGATCAGCGTAGATTTTCTTTTCATCAAAATCCGTGATGTGCAGGCCTTGAAGTGAGGTTGTCCTGCTGAGGGCAACATACGACATTCCAGACTCAAACACGCGCTTCAGAGACACCACTGCAGACTCCATTGTCATGCCTTGCACTTTGTGAGCTGTGCAGGCAAAGGCCAACTTCATTGGGAACTGCCTCCGAACGGCTCCTTTTTTGGTCATGTTCTCCTCAGTTCTCTCAATGTAGACCAGGTTATCCGATTGCCCTTGGATCTTTTTACGTAATTTCTGTCCGGAGGTTGGATTGTCCAGTTGAAGTCCAATCATTGTCACTCTTGTTTGTCCATCTTGCTGGCCTGTTACGATGTTGGCAATGGTTCCAAATGTTCCATTCACAAGTCTGTCCTCCACATCAAGATTCCTGAGTATCATAATGCGTACACCGTGTGCAGCTTGTATGCAGTCAGGTAGGTCTCTTTTTTTCCCTTTGAAGCCTCTTGTCTGGATCATTTCACCTGTGGTGGGGTCTTTAGCGTAGTCCTGTGCCTTAATGTTGACAAAATCACGATGTAGAGCTGCTACAGTTGCTCGGTTGTGCTCATCAACCTCTCTGTTTGTTGCAAAGATATGCAGGGCATCGAGTGGACAGTCTTGGATGTTGATGACAGTCTGGGTGAGTAAAGCTCTGTCATCGTCTCTGAGTGCGTCTGTCTTCCTCTTTACCCGCAACCTGTTGAGAAGCTCTGCAAACACAAGATCATCTTTCTGCCGCATGATCTGTGTCAGATTGACCATTTGGAAGTTGTCTTTCCAAACGTCGAGCACGCCCTCCTCATACACGCAAAGTGGTTTTGCTTTGCCAAGCGGTGGCAGTTGGTAAAAGTCTCCTACTGCCAAAACAGACATGCCTCCGAAAGGGTTTCTTGTTGCCTTTGATCTGCTGAAATCTCCAGTGGACGTAGGCAAATAACTCCTTTGAAACCATGGAGATTTCATCTATGATCAGAATTTCTGCATTGGACAGTATTGCTCTCATTTCATCCAATGTATTTCCAAGTCCCTGATATGGTGGTTTCAAACTTCTTGGCAATTTTAACATTGAATGCAAGGTCTTGCCAGAGATGTTGAAGGCTGCAGTACCAGTAAATGCAGTCAGTAGCACTGCAGGCATGGACATGTCTCCCTGGTCGTGGAATCTTGGGAGTTGGCGCAGAATCTTGGTCGCCTCCTCATGTATGCATTTGATTACATGTGACTTTCCACAACCAGCTCCACCACTGACAAAGTAAAAGAACTGTTCAGGATTGTGTCCCCAGACACATTTGAGGCACCATTCACGCACAGTGCAAAATATGCATGCCTGTGTTTCATTTAAGCTTTGGTATAGCTTCCTCACAAAGTCCGGGCTCAGCTTTGGTGCCTCTATTGCTGGTACAGCTATACTGCTGTCACGATTCACTTGGAAGTCTGGTATGTTGTCCATTTCGTTGTCATTAATGGGGTTTATGGCTTTTAGTTCGGCGATGCACTCCAAACGATCCACTTCAACCTCGGGTGCAAAGGTGTTCCATGCATCAACGACCAGGCCTTCCTTTTGAATTGTTTCCAGTGCCTTCTCAAATTGTTTGCCATGTCCTTCATACTTTTTCTTGTTGATGTCGACCAGAGCTCGTACGTCACATCGTTTGTAAAACTGTTCGTATGTGGGGTATTCTTTGCTTTTAAGGTCATCATTTGATCTGTGTGGGAGGTACAGTTTGAGGAGTCATCCGTAGAACCTTTCTGGATCTTTCTCTTCTGAGAAGCGTGCAAATCTAATGATGGCAGGCTTTCCTACACTTCTTTTTTGAATGTGTCCTTTGTCATTCAAAAGGGAAACTGCATTTTTTCCTTTGGATTGCTGTCCATAGAGAGTCCTGTATTGAGATGCAAAGTCAGCCAAACACAAGCATTCATATTCAGGTATTTGGGGTCTTTCTGCATATTTCTCTGGTAGGCCTGACATCCACACTTGCTCTGAATCTGGTGGAATGTCCTATAATCTGCTCATAGGAAGACTCATCTTCATTGCATTGTCGTCAGTCTGAATGAACACGACATTTCGTGAGCACTTTTTGAGTGGCAAGCTGCATGTCCCTGCCACAGCCTCTTGAGCGCTGACCTCTCTGTGTTTAGCGTATGCCTGCATTATGTGCTTCATTTCATCGTTTTCATTGACGTCCATTTTCTTCACATTGCGAATGACATCATTCAGGAACTCAGTCATCTCGTGTTCTGGCTTGGACACATATGACATCATGTACATAAGGCAGCTGAACTCGTCAAGCACAAATTGGATGTCCATGTTTGTGTTCCATGCTCTCAGCAGATCTGGATTGTATCCATTCACCCAGCAGTGGTTTGGATGACGTTTCAGCATGATGACATTGCTCATTGTTAAATTGGTGACACATTTCCTGTATTCCTCATAGGCAGAAGTGGGTAGTAACAGTTACATTTACTCCGT
>NW_023339729.1:433573-437898 GCF_004916995.1 Morone saxatilis
TGGCTACTCTACCCACCTCTGCTCATAGGTGAGGTTGCATTTTTCCAGCAGCTCAGACAAGTTGTTGAATGAGGCATTTGGGTCACTAATGAAATTCCTTAGTGTTTGTAGCTTGTCCTTTGCCTCCTTTTGTCTAATCTGAAGAGCTCTGTTCTTTCGTTTTCCCTTTTTCCCTTTTTGCCTTTGGGTTTGTTTTTTTGTGCACTTTGCTGTTGCTGGTTGTCATTGTTGTCATCATTATCATCATCGTCATCTTCTTCTGGATAGGTGATGATGGTGTTTTCCATGGGAAGTTTTGGAAACCCAAATCTGCACATTACATTGCCTTTCTTGCAGGATTTTGAATGGTTCCTGCTGTGGACTTGAACCTCTGATACAATCTTGTGGAGCTCTGGGTCTGCCTTTGGGTCTGGCATCTGGCATGTGATGTACCGGTCGATGAACTTGATTACTTCGGCGTCATCTTGGTCTCGAAACTCGGGTGCATCTTTGATCCAAACCAGCAAGTGAATGTGAGGACTTCCTCTGGCGTGAAACTCTACTCGATAGAAGTAGTCCTCTACTTCTCCAATGGGCTGTGCAGGTGACCATATCAGATCTATCATCAGTGCGTCTACTCTTTTCTCAAACAGCCGCATAACAGTCACAGGGTTGCTGCGAAGTATGTCACACTTGGCATTCCAGTCGAGCTGTGAAAAGTCAACTTGTTCTCCTTGCTGAGCTTTCACTGCTTCTATGACCTCAGGCCATCTCATCCGAAAATGTCAGGAAGAATGTAGGCACCCAACTGTCTGACCATGGCATTCATCTTTCAGTGTTTTTTCCCAGTATGCCGGAGTGCCTCGCAGAGGTTGCATGAAGCGTGTTGCGTCCTTGTTTGTGATTAGTTTTTCCACCTCTTGTTTATCCTGAAGCATCTTGCTGGAGATTCTGCGCCCATCTCTGCTCATCGGTTTGCCTTTGCGCAATTGGATGGACATGCTGTTTGTGGCCATGTGTGTTTCCGTCACAAACTGGGCGAAGAACAGGTAACTCTGGTCACTTGCAAATCGGGTGTCAACACTGAACAGCTTCTTGCATTGAAGTATTTACTGGGTGACAGTTTTATTTCCCTGACCTCATCTAATGTGTTTTGGCCTGTTGGGAACTGCACAGGGAAGGCCATGGCTTCTAGTTTCGGTATGGCAAAGAAGCCCACAGGTTTATTTCCTGCCACGCTGAAAATTCCATCGCCATAAGATAACACTTCCTGTGTCCAAGACCAGACCAGGTCTAAGTTCGTCTTTCTCTGGGTTTTTAGACTGGTCAGCCTGCTCACTTGCATCTCCATTGTCCTGTTGTGTCTGTTCTTCATTACATTGGGGAGACTGTTGAAAGTAGCACTTTGATCAACAGATACATCTTTGTATTGCGAATGCATGTCCTTGAGTGTCGCTAGTGCGGCTAGCACATTCTTCATGTTGACAGTGTAGAAGTACTGATGTCCTTTGTACTTGATGCGTCGTTTTAGTTTAACTTGCAACAGCTGGGCATCACTGCTCGGTCTTGGGAGAGAGTTCACTGTAGCTTCTACCTCAGAAGGCACACATACAACAGCACCGTGTACTGCTCTTTGCTGTCCTTTTGGCAATGCAACAATTTTGGCAAAAGGTAGGATCTTGGCAATCAGCTGTCTCTCCAGCACATTCAGTTCAGCCAGTTCCGAAGGAATTGGTGCCAGCTCCAATTTATTTTCCACTGCAATTGGTGGCAGGTTTCCTCTTCTCAGGTGGTCATCACAGGTGTAGCAGATCCACTCCTGCATTCTTTCGTGTGGAAGTGGAAGAGCATTCAATGTCACAGACATGAACATATTTACCAGTTAAACAAGCAGCAACCAAATCACTGTTTTTGACGTATTTGGTCCTTTTGCAATGCATAACTTGATTGGCGAACAAAGTCCGGTGGCACACTGTACAGACATACGTAGGTCCTTGCTTAGTCTTTTCCCTGAATGAAGATATTGCAGCCTCCATCACAGGATTGATCACACGCTGTGGTTGGCAGTTGATTACAGTCCGTCTGTATTTCCTTTTGATTCTTTGGGCACGCTGCAATTTATAGTGTATTTGATATGCAGCATTTGTAGTTAACTTGTCCTTTTTCTGCTGGATGCAGCGCTGTATATGATGCAGCCTGAATGCTTGGTTACTGTTGTACCTCTGCTTGATGTACTGTCTTTGTCTGCTCTGGAAATCAGAATCTGTGTTGTACCTCTGCGTGATGTACTGTCTTTGTCTGCTCTGGAAATCAGAATCTGTGTTGTACCTCTGCTTGATGTACTTTCTTTGTCTGCTCTGAAAATCAGAATCCGTGTTGTACCTCAGCTTGATGTACTTTCTTTGTCTGCTCTGGAAATCAGAATCTGTGTTGTACCTCAGCTTGATGTACTTTCTTTGTCTGCTCTGAAAATCAGAATCTGTGTTGTACCTCTGCTTGATGTTCTTTCTTTGTCTGATCTGAAAATCAAGATTTGTTTGGTATCTTCTGACTATGTACAGTTTCTTCTCTTTGCGGTAACGACAGTCTTAGTCATATTTCGTTTTCATAGCCTCCACTTTCTTCATTTTAAAGTCTGAACAGCTGGCATATTTCTGTCGTTCATAGTCCTACAGCTGAAGCACTTTGTGAGATCTTGACATCACCTGGCTGTCCATGACGTTCACTGGATTTGTCGACAGACTCAAACGTTACTGCCACAAACTCATAAGAGGCATTAGCACCACGGCCTTCAAACAGCCTTTGCAGGTGGTTGATGAGGTCACTCAACTGGCTGAAAGTCAACATAACAGCGGTTCCATCAGGGTGTTGCAATCCTATTGCATTTCTTGAGTGAGAATCAAACACTCCGTATCGTCCTGATGTGTCGCGGAACACCGCAATGCACTCTGGAGATACAATCAGGATAGCATGGCTGACGTGTTGACAGAGACTGAAGCTGTGCATCCAGAGTCAACCAGCCACCAAGGTTTCCTTCTTGGGCCTTCAGGTATCCACATCTTACTGAAGACGTGCACATTGTAGACACTGGTGTCAGTTAGAACCTGCTGTGGCATTTCCTCAACGGTTAGGTTGTCATCAACATGTCGGTTCTCCAACAGTAGCTGGTTTTTTATCCCAACATAGAGTGAATCTCCCTGCTCCAGCACTCTGTCAAGGTAGGTGGTGTTGATCTGTAATCCCTCGTTGTGGTAGGCCAGAAATGTAAGAGCCATACAGGTGCACTGATGATTTCTGCTGAAGGCGTTGTATCTGGCATCATTTTGACAATGGGTTGCCCTCACAGACAAAATAGCCTTTTCGTGTGTCCACTGTGGAAAAAGTGTGGTATGAAGGTTTATTATTATTATGAACTATCTTACAATATTTAATTAAGTGTGTTAATTTTAAAATTAATTTAAAAAGAAATAGAATATAATATAAACAAATTTAAATTAGACATTGAAATTTAAAAATATTTTACTTGAAATTAATATATTGTGTCTAATATATAATGTCCGAAAAGGTTTTAAAAGGCTCATTAGTGACATTTAACCCATAATTTCAGGGCTGTCAACCATTTTTTTATCCAATGTGACTTGGAGTTCATTATAATTGTGTGTGTGGAAATCTACATTTGAATGTCATTATATTTATATTTTAGAAGATAAAAGTAATGTTATTTGTAAAATGAATGTCATTGAAGGGCCTTGAAAATCTACCATCAGTCAGCTTACTTTGAGCAATTAAATATGTACTATTTACTTCAAGATTTCATGTGTGATTTAGGTTCTCCTCTCCGAGTTGTGTCTAAATATTAACTCTGCAAAACTATCGTAAGATTTTGAAGCCTAAGAAGTGACCAAGTATGTAAATTGTTGTAGTTGTGTATATAGATAGCTTTCAACTGAAACACCAGTTTTAGCAACTTTAACTTACCTTCTCCCCCCCCCCTCTTGTTTTTGTTTAAATAAATTTATAGTGTACTGATAGTAAGTATTATAGGTTATAGTTAGGGTCAAAATAATTGTTTAGGTTTGGTAAAAGATAATTAAAATAATTAACTTTTGGTTTTACACAGGATACAAACAGCAGTTATCTGGTATAAAGCCCTAAAGGTAAAATTGTCCAAGTACAAATCTCACGATAGTTTTGTAAATCTAATGTTACCATCAAGATGTAACCTCTCCTCAGATGATAGTGTGTGCAATGGTTGGTTTGAAAAAAGTCACAAACTTCCTCTTTATGGCTGTTGTGATGTGGATAATGTTTTCAAAAGACACCACTATGGGCTGATATTTGTGTCA
>NW_023339729.1:437998-441414 GCF_004916995.1 Morone saxatilis
CTCTCCCCTCACAACGACCCTTGTGGTGACGTGGCGAACAGGCAATGATGTCCTAGGAGCGGCCTGCGGTTTCGGTACAGGTGCCTCCAGATGCTCGTAAGCTGCAGCCCACAGCAAATGAGCAAGGACCACCATGCCTTCGCCATCACTCAAGTGAACCTGAAAAACAGTTACAAAATAACTCTCAATATGCATCTGCTATGAACTCAACTACTGCCATGTGTACATCAAACTTTTCCATTTCATCACAATATACTCACTTACACCATCTGGGCTCCACAGGTCCAAGTTGTCCAAAGGGAAGTGGCGAGAAGACGAGTAGTACTTGATACCTTAAAAAACAACCAGAACCTGATTAATTATTTAAATACTTAAATATATTATTTTTTATTAATTACAAAATAATGATGATTATGGACAAGATAATATTAATTCAAACAGTTTTTTAAAATATTTTTTGGAAACCTACCCATACTCGCTGCCACTCGATGGAACTCTTGATGCATGTGCTCTTGCAGCTCAGGATCAACAGTCAGGCGTGGCACAAAGTCCAAGACAAAGACCTACACAGAACAATAGTTGTTCATTAATAAAAGTACTTTTCCTCAAAATGTCATAACCTTTAAAATAAATGTACATTATACTGTGATAGCTCATGGAACCAAATTAATCCTAGTACCCTAGTAAATACAATATAATCAATAACCTTTGTGGGCCAACGATTGTCGGCACTCGTCAGGAGCTTCAGAAAGTCAGCTCCTGCCTCAGGGGGGGTCCGGCTGGCTGTCAGGTTGTTGCTGGGGGCCATGATGCAGACTGCATCCGGGGTCCGAGGTACGACAGCGTTGCGTAACTCGGTCCTCAGGTCGGACGCACAGGCCCCCGGTGTGGACATGACACCAAAGGAAAGCATTCCCTCTGGCATCGGCACAATCCCGTACGCTCCTACAATAAGAACAAACTGGGGGGAAAACAGAAGGAATTTCTTTAGAATGAAAATCACTAATCAATCATCAGAGCAGATATTTTGTTTATAAATTGTAAAATAAATTACCTTCTTATCAGGAGACTCAGCTGGGATGACCAGTTTGTGTTGGCGCCCCGTGACTGAAACTGGCCATTTCCTCACACGATGGCGAGTACCGGTGCCACGGCCTATTTATAAAACACAGAAACAAACACCAAAATAAAACTTAATTAACCACTGCAAATTAATTATGACACATATATGCAAGTGTCTATGCATATATTCAATAGTTGAATGAATAAAACAGGTCACTGCTTACGAGGAAGAAAGTCACGGAAAGAAGGCCCTGCCTCTCTTCTCCGGGGAGCCTCAGAGAGAGACGTGGCACCTAAAAGTAGGCAAGAATAAATGATAAGGTAATTTAATCACACTCACAAGACACTTTAAAGCTACAATGATCACATAATTACATTTTAAATAATCACCTAAATGTACTTTAAATATGAAAAGTAAAAGTAGTCATTGTGCAGTACAGTGTTCACTGTTTTACTAATATACATGTTGTTGTGGATTATATGTTCAATTTTACTACTGTAGGAGTTTAAAGTCCTTTTAACTACAGTAAAACTTTCTTCAAATTTTTTTTAGCTAAAATAAACGATCTAGCTTAACACCTCAAAAAGGAAACAAACAAACAACAAACAACCCATACCTTGTAGGCTGGAGAATGAGTTGGGGTGAGTGCATCCTCATCGGGCTTTCTCCAACACACTTTCTGAGCCTGGGATCGCTTGCCCTTCCTCGGCATCTTGGAAACAATTTAGAGACAAAAAAATTATAACAGAATTCAGTTCAGCAATTTTTTGTATATATTATGTATTAAAGTTAAATTTAAATGATATTGAATACATAACAAAAACATACCTTGAACACTGAAGTTTGTAGTGTCTGTGTTTAGTAGAGGATCATCACAGGAACCCATCAAAAAGCACAAAAATAGAAAAGAAGCAAAATACCACAGTAAGACTGATAGTTATGTATCACAATCTGACCATAGATATACCATCTATTTTGAACACACTCACCAAGACGAGGAATTGCAACAGTTAAAACTAATGCCCTGGTCTTCTCGGTCAGCGGGCCTGCACTGGTCTTCCTCGTCTCACGTGGGCCTGCACTGGTCTTCCTCGTCTCACGTGGTCCTGCACTGGTTTTCCTCGTCTCACGTGGTCCTGCAATATAGAATAGCCTGTACAACAATAACTCACTAAATATCACAATTGTAACAACAATATGCAATTGTAAATGATTTGAACTAAATTAATTTGCCGACTTAACTGTCCCTACACTAGCATTAAAAGCTAAACTATACAAACTAAATACTCTACACTTAATCTAACCTACTCCTAACCTAACCTAACAGTACTGTCTAAACCTAAATAATAAATGTGCAAAAAATATGAAAAGTTAGCTTAGTCTGTCTTGAAGATGCTGGACACTGGAAACCTGGAAAAGTCAGAAAATACAGTGAAATCTGTACTAGATATTGTCGACCACATAATGAAAAAACAGCATGATGTGAAACACCAAACGTGAATTAATGAGTTAACTTTATTGTTACCAGTTCCTTTTTACCAGTTAATTGTAGTAACGATCCCCTTTTTTTCATTCCATGATTTAAAAAACAAATTTTAAAAATAATATTGATTAACCCCAATAACAGTACATGACATCACAGAACAATGATTAAAAGTTCTTCATTAATAATAATTTCAGTGTTTTGCAACATTAAAAAAATGTCTTACCGGTAAAGATGCACAACTGGATTATTTGAAGTGAAGTATTGTTTTATCTAGAACAGGACGACACCATGTGAGCATCAAATACATCTAACATAATAATAATTCAATAAATGAATCACTTATGAAGCTGAATATAATAATTTAAATTAAATACACATATAGCGCTTCAAAATAGCAAATAGTGCTGATTTAAAAAAATAATACATGATTTATTGGCAAAATATATATTTACCGATCAAGAAATGGTCAAGAGCTGTAAATCTGTGAGGCAAAAAACAGGATTAAAGCTTGCAAAGAAGATGCTCCACAGCTCCACTTGAGGATTAAGACATATGATATATCCTGCCATAGTTGTAGTAAGCAAGCAGTAAGTAAGTACTGAATAAATTAACATCCAAAACAATAGGCCACTACACACTCGGTGTCAGATAGCACTTTACATTACAGCCCAGTAGCATGGTAATAGTTAGGTTATGATCTGATAATAGTGGTGAATACTTTCAAAAACTTTCAGTGTAAAATAACCAAATACATCCAATGTTAGAATTAAGCCATTAATGACTTTGATATTAGAAATACACCTATTATCAAAATATCACTGCAGTATTAACATCAGATAACAGTAGTACATTATAATATATATATAT
>NW_023339729.1:441514-443350 GCF_004916995.1 Morone saxatilis
TCCCAGATAGAAGATTATTGTCCTTATTTTAAGAGAAAGACCACTTGCACAACTTAAACTCAGTTTAAAAGAAAGTAAATGAAGCAGCTGTTGAGTTTTCCATTGTTGAGATTTTTATGCTAGTTTTAAGAATTCTAGCCAAGCAAAATTGCCTTACCCCATTGGCAGATTTTTTTGCTCAATACAAGATTGGGCTGTTTTTACAGTGTTTATAGTAGCAGTCCTAGTTACACCTACGTACAGTTAGAGGAACTTGTGTCCACCAGACTAGAGCTGGTATTGCTGACTGAGGTTTATAACTGTTCCTTTAGGTTTTGTGATGCCAGGAATTGGTTACCTTTTGCATATTAAAAGAATAAGTAACTGCTACATTTTAAATAGACGTTCAAAATTGTGGCTTATGGAAAGTGTAAACTAACCATCCTGGTTGTAATGTGTTTGAAATATTTTATTATCCATTTTTTGGATGCAGTAATTTTATCAATGATAATTTAGGTTAAGGACACCTCGATTCCTGCATCTTTAGACTCTTTTGTGTCATTCTTCACATTTTCTAGTTGTGTGTGATTTAATGTCCTCCATTCTTATAATGTCATACAAACTAAAACTAATAGCTAACAAATTCTAAAAGGCTAAATTGATAGAAGACAACTTGGAACTGGGTAGTAGCCACAGTATAACTAACAATGCAAATATATAAATGTAAAGTGTGAATAAATATGAATCACTGCATAATCTGAATGTGTACAAATAACAGCGGAAGAACAAAAGATCAAATGATCTGAGAAATTGACATCTAAAGTAAGAAAAACTGTTGGTAAACAGTGAACTCTTTGGAAAAATAAAAAACATAATGAAGGCTAATGTACTCAACAAGATATATGAAAAATAAAGACAACAAATGTGTGAATTTACAGCTTATGTACATGAACATGGATTGATCCATTTTGCCATTTTCCCCCATACACAACCATATACAGTAAATATACAGACATGATGCATGGGGACAGACAGCGGGTTAAATCTCAATCTCAGTCTGACAGTATGTGATATTAGTAAAGCAAAGGTTACACTTACTTTTACGGTGATCTGTCAGTCCGCAGCCTCCAACAATGGTTACTAGGCGTTTGTGGTGGAGAGCTCAGATAGAAGTGTCATCAAAACCATTTTCAATTAAAATTGACATGGTCCATTTAACTCAACTAGAATGGCTCTGACGCACGTGTGTGTCTGTAATTCAGCTTCTACTACTGTCATTATCCTGCAGGTGATGACACATCAACAGTGAGGAAAAATAAGCTGCTATTCGGAATCAAATGCAAATGATATGTCAAACAGTGTGTCTGTAGCAGGAACATGGGGTCATTTCACTTTTAAACTTTTAAATCAATTGTGATGTTGTATTTTAACAAAGTTATGCCAGTATTACAACCATATATTAAAGCTCCATGCAGCGATGATTGGGCCCTCGTAGTCCACATGTGTCAGGGTGTGCTGCGGTTGCATCATGCGGCAGCATCATGTGTAGACGACACTGAAAATTTTATGTAGATGACATCACGATTACCATACAAGGCTTACTTCCTGTTTCCAGTAGGTGGCGCTATGACTATGACTGAATATTGGTGTGTAGTCTGATGGAGATTGGACAAAGTACACTGAAGTTATGACAACCTCCTATTTCATTATTCACAAATAACACAACTTTTAATTTTGATGTTCTTTAGAGTAGACTGACCAAATTTGAAGTGGATCAAATCAATTACGCATTCAAATCGCCAAAAATGACCACCAAATTCAAAATAGCCAACTTCCTGTTGGGTTTGAGGTATGGGT
>NW_023339729.1:443362-448249 GCF_004916995.1 Morone saxatilis
TGATACACATGTGTACCAATTTTTTATACATATCGGTTAAGGTATTATGGGGGCTAAGTCTAGTAGCTGTGGTTAAACAATTTCCCCTGCCTATTCCGAGACCCATAGAGTACATTTTCGCCACCACCGAATTTGACGCTGTGTTTTCGAGCATGCTGTAGCCTCTAAATATGCGATTCATTGGGGAATAAAATAATAACCAGAGCAGTATCAAATTCTACTTTTCCACATGCTGCCATATCTAACCTTTGTGATTTATGATCTTGTAAGAGATAAATTGTCACTGAAATAACATGTTTGTAAGACGTACCCCCACAGCCCAGTCAGGTTGGGAATCACTGATGTAACACACAGACCCTGATACAGCGAAACAGACAGAAAGATATATCCTTCTTGTATGAACTGTGATATTATTAGGCCTATTATATTATTACTGTAATATTGCTTAGAACCTCCAACCATTGTTTGGAGTATTACGTTTGCTTCATTTATTAAGATATGCTGTCTGTTAGGAAATTTAACAGGGTGTGGCTTGCAATACAGTTGTATGTATGCTGTGTGTGTGTTTCAGATTTTTCTTGTACCTATCTTTATTAACACCATTCAATTAACAATGCAATGATCAACTAATGAAATACCAAAAGGACTGAAATTTTGACTTTCAGAGTGGGCACGCATAGTTTACTCTTTAAGTACAATTTCTTCTTGGCCTTTTGATGGCCTTTATTGATAGAGACACGGCTGTGTGGATAAACACGATGACCACGCAACACAAGGGCCGCAAGTCGGATGTGGTCGACCAAGCCGCTGCAGCAACTCCGGGTATATGGGTTTCGCACTTCTAACCGACTGAGTACGACGGCACCCCAGCATCACCAGTCATTTTTGCTATTTTCAGTTTGTTCTTTTTTGTTTGATGTTGTAAGCAGTACTGCTGTCAATGTAAATATAAAAAACATCTTCTGGACACACACACCACACAGCACGCACATATGCACATGACACGGATTAAAACCGTAATGTAGGCTACAAATGAAACCTCTTGAATATTAACCTGGGCAACTAGCGGCCAGAGAATCGAGGCCGTTTGTGGCGTCTAAACTAAGGGAGAGCGGCCCGTTTTTCGCTCCGACAATGTCCTGTCCCAAAAATTACGTCCGTAAAAGTACCAATCATTTAAAACAGACACATATAACAAACAATTTTAAATAACGGCATAAATAGAAAAAATATAATAAAAAGCTTCCATTCAAAACATGCCAGCGTTTTTTTGCTGAAGTTACTGTCCTTAACTTATAGTTCAGTTCTTTTTTATGAAACAGTGAAATAGGTTTGATTTTCATGACATTACAACTTATGGATTAAAATACAATGAGATGATTAGAATGTGACTAATTTTATCAATATACATTGGGTTCTTAAGAAAAAAAAAAAATTTTCCACAGTAAGAAGCTCCAAAGTATACAGATATTATCAAAAATAAAATCTGCAGAACTTCACAGTTTGTGTGAAGGCAACAGCAAGATTAACAGGGGGCCCGCCACTCAATTTTTAAGTCAGAGAAACGGTGAAACAACTGATTTCCAATAAAATTTTATTTATTTGTTTCTATGTTTAACTTGCTACTGACATGAACGACGAGCAAGCATGGCGCTTTTATTCATGTTTTCATTCCCTCTACCAAAATACAGAACTTCAAACGTATTACTTATTAACATAGCTATGTTCATGTCTGTGTAGTCAATAGTCTTGGCAGCATTGGCCCATGGTCAAGCTTTCAGTAGTAAACCTGAGGTCTTTATAATGGAACACACATTACATACCCATACAGGTTCTAAGCACATAGAAACGTTAACTATGTGTACTTGGAGATATTTTTTTGTACATTGAGAAATATCGTTTCTTTGTAGTTACAAAACATACTGTATTTGTTTCTGAAGCATGATGTATTTGTTTGATAGGTACGTTTTTTATTTGCAAAACAAAATGCATTAGTTTGTGAATGATGTTTTGTATTTGCAAACCACACTGAGTTTGTTTGTGTGTGAGGTTTTGGCATGATTCTAACTCCATACCTGTTGGACTGTTTTTGTCCCCTCGTCCTGCTGCTGCGGCCTGATCTCGTCCACTTTCCAGGCGAGGCGCAGTTTCTCTCGAATAAGCCTATTTACTTAGCATCTCAACATAATGACTTAGTATCTCAAAATAATAATAAAGTTTCTCAAAGTCATTATTTTGAGATACTAAGTCAAAATATTGAGATATTAATCCAGATTATTGAGAAACGTTCTCATTATTTGGAGATACTATGTCATTGTTTTGAGGAGGTTTCTCATTATAATAACTTATAGAATCTTTTTTCCCGTCACATTGGCAGAAGTGGGCTGTGTTTTGTACAGCTTTTTGGTCGCATCAAATATGTACGTCGGTCAGACGTCGATGACGTTATCACGTTGTCTAAGTTCCTGTACACGCAGGGTCCGTTCTGCAAATCGTCCGCTGTTCTGGTTCAGAAGGCCAAATAGCGACACTCCGGTGAGTCTAAAACAATTGAAATTAATACAATCGTATTTCTTACAAGGTTCCTTTACCTCGAATTACATTTTTTATTTATTATCATCCATAGCTGATCTTGACATAAATAGAACTACCTTTAATTCACCTCAGGCGACCTTTACGCAAAAGTCCTTGACAGTATCTAACCGGCTCCTGCTTGGTGCTAGCTTAGTAAACACACATACCTTTCACAAATTAAACTGAATCACAATGTATATTGCACAGTACGGCTGTAATGTGGTGCAGTCGAGTGGTCATAAGAGTGTTCTGTGTGTACTTTGCAGGCTAGTGTTGGCTAGCTAACGCTAAACACCGCCATGCTGAGTGGCGTGAAGAGCTAGCGGTATACGGGGAGCTCAAATCAACGCTCACGTTGAGAGGTCACATCAAAGTTAGTTTACCCGTGTGCCTCAGTGTTATACGGCTCCGTAACACGCAGTAAAGGAGGTTGGGTTAACAGTAGCTGGGAAATGGTAACGTTACATTACATCACAACAACGATAAACAGGTGGTTTCTCATTGTTGGTTGTTATTGCGGTGGCAGCAACCCCAGAACCTGAAGGTGAAGCTTAGCAATAGAGCTCATATTTGAACCTATAATGTCACAGTGCCACTGTTTAGTGTTTGTCAGAATCAACCTTGCACTGTTTACATCAGTGGGTCTCTAGCTCTTTGCCACCAAAGGGCAAGCCAAGAGCTCAAGGCTAGTGCTGGGCAGCATGACCAAATACACGTATCTCAGTATCTTTTAGGATTCTGGCGGGTTCACTGTATATCACTGTACTTTAATTAATTATATTTATTATGGGTTTATTTCACTGTCAAAAGTACACACACCAATCAGCCATAACATTGTGATCACCGGCGCACCCTTTGGTGGTCCCAACCAACAGACTGCTTCTGCCACTGTGTGTTTTCTGACCCCTTTCTATCAGAAAGGATTAACTGTTTCAGCAGTTTGAGCTACAGTAACTCGTCTGTTTTCGATTGGACCACACGGCCAGTCCTTCACTCCCCACCTGCATCAATGAAGCCTTGGGCCATGACCCTGTTGCTTCTTCTTTCCTTCCTTGGACCACTTCTTGATAGGTACTGGCACCTCTGCAGACAGGAACACCCCACAAGAGCTGTCAGCTGTAAGCTGTCAGTGCTCATAATGTTATGGCTGATCGTGTAGGATATAAAACATTTTAATGTCATTTGGAAGACTTATGATTAATATAGGGTTTCCTTGGCTGTACAAAATGATACAATATGAAGGTATGAAATGTACACAATTTTTATTGTCCAACGTAATATAAACAGAACTTCAAAATAAAAAAGAGACGCCAACTTTAACATTGCTTCCATTGTGAAAAGTTGTATAAACACTGACATGAAATACTCAAAGTATTTCAGTATTCCAAGAAATATTTCTCAAATGTTCTATTACACAAGTAAGAAACAAATTATCACAAATTGTTGTGTGCCACAGTGTTTGTCCTGTTAGAGAGAGCTAGTTAAGGGTTAGTAGTAGTTAGACCATTAGAGGATGCACTTTCCCAGTATGTTGTTTGTGGTGGAAAATTGGGCTGCACAATTAATCTAAAAAATATTGAATTTCCAAATCACAGAGGCAGCAGTTTTTTTATAAAGGTCAAATGTGTGACAAACAGCATTTCAATGAAGTACTGTACTGCAGAGATGTTCTGGCCTAAAAATCTTGTTCTCCTCATGTAAGAAAACATGTTTGTTTGGTGCAGACCCCAACAAATATCACATCATTCCAGCACTACTGTTTACCATATCGTGCAGCCTACTAACTAAAGTCGAGTAACTAAAGTCATAGGAGTCAATTTCATGAAATTGAGATTAGTCAGTTCTTCGCAGCATGAACAACATTGCTGTGTACTGTACTGATATAAAAAATGAAAAACTCATTCCTAACGTTTTGTATGGTTGCACATTGCGATGATGCAGGGGCTACTTTTGACCTATTCCTCACTGTTATTATTGCTTCTGGTTTTAGCTTCGAGGACGTGATGGCTGCAACGTTGCGTTTACTTTACTCCGTGTCAAGGCCAGGTAAGATTTGTCATCTAGAGGACCAGTTGCACTTACACAAATACTGGTAATATGTGTACAAACAGGTTAAGACAATTCTCCAGTCCAGCTATTGTGACTTTATAAAACTACATAGAATTGATTCATTGTATACAGACACCTTGCACTGATTTCACTTACAGTTTTGATTCTGTGTATGTGGCAGAAGGGCTTGTTAGTGTTTGCTTATTGTCACAATTCCCTTGAAATCAATGAAACGAGGCAGTAGAAACACTCCTGCTTTTGTCC
>NW_023339729.1:448274-451983 GCF_004916995.1 Morone saxatilis
TGTCCACAGGGGGCCAGCAATTACACACTACATGAAAAGGGCTTGTAACAATGAGGTAAAAAATTGAAATTAACTTTGGGGAATTACACAAGAAAAAGTTGTACTAATCTCAAATCACATGTGTGTGTCCATAATATGAACCATGTTAGATTAAAAACATCAGTCACCTGTGTAGTTCTCCCTTCATTTGTCATTAGGCTAATGAAAATGGTATACAGCACTGAAAGGCAAATTGGGGATGCTCTACACTGTAACAATCCCTTTAATGATAATGCTTCTTTTCTGCCTTTCAGGCACTTTACGGGCCCAGCCAGCAATCTACGGTGAGGTCCTTTTCAGTGTGTCCACACAAAGGAGGGATTCAGTAAGTAGCACATTAGCCACACAAACAAACAAAAGCTCATTGTTCTGTATTTGGTTGTCAGTGGTGGTGTCTCCTACTGTCCTAGCTCCAGCGCCCCCTGGAAAGGTCTGGGACTAGGCAAGTGAGATTTAGTGATCTGTTTGGGCTTTTTAGCTTAGGCACCCACCTAGGAGCCGGAAGGGTCTGTCCTTAGCCGTTTCCTGCCGTTAAAAGCAGTTTTTCCTTGGCCCCGTCGCCAAGTGCTTTGCTCATTTGGTTGGTACTGTTGGGTCTTTAATGCTTAAAAGATCTCGGTCTAGACCTGCTGCTATTTGCAAAAGTTTGTCTCCTGGCAGATAACTCTGCTTCTCATCATTGACATGGTACTATCACAAATTAAAAAGAATTCGAAAAACATTTGGAAAAAGCTTTCTTCGCTATCATGGCAGCTGGAATCACTTTATTTGATGTACGAATCTACCATTCCCTTCCGTGCGTTGTAACCATATGTTGCCAGCTTCTTAACCTGCTTCAGAACACGGGTTTCATTTCATCGAGTAAACTAAGCTAGCTACACAGGGATCTAGCTGACATTGGACATAAAGTGTTTGCAACGAAAGTCCAAAGTAAGAAGAGCCAATAGATATTTTTTGCTGGTGATATTCTCTGAAGCTTTCCTTCATGTTCAACTCTGAGGGTTAAAACGAGCTTATCTGACTATATCTTAATTAACTGCACATTGAAGCCAATAATGAAAATATGTTGAGTCGATGTATTTATGTGTGCATGGGTGAAGCAGTTCAGCTACACCACGAACACACAGACAGGACTTACACTCCATACACAACACTCCCCTCAACTTAACAAGCAGCTCTACCACCTGATATGGTGTTTGTGTGTGCCAGAGAGTTATGTGGGAAATGGCCTCAGCGAACATCCCTACAGACATGAAGTCCATCACAGACCGAAGGCCGCTCAGGACGTTGCTTGGTGGACAGCAGCCCTCTTCAGAGGTTCAGGCTCAGCTACACACCATACGAGTAGAACGAATACCCCGACACCTCACAATCCGTTGCCACCACTAGGACCATGACTGTTGACCACGTATACCAACTATATCAAAAAAACATACCAATAACACATGAAAAAATCCAGATTTCCGAGTAAATTTGAAATAAAATCAAAAAGATCTGAGCCAACAAAGGCTTGCAAGTTGGAAACGAGCCCATTCGTTCTTGTTTCCACAAACATGGCAGGGCTTGGATTGATATCCTTTGATTTATACCAAACCGTTTCTTGCCAATGATCCTCCTAAAGTGTTACCACAACTGGAATAGTATTATCCAACGGACGTAAGCAAAAAACGAGTAAATCTATAAACAAGCACTGAAAAAATCTGACCAAGCAATTCAACCGTAACTTCTTCTGGTACTTGTACAGCTTCTCAAAAACTCCCAATTATAAAGATAGATTGGCTCTTGCATTCAAAAAGAAAACAGTTACTGTTGAACATCCGAACCAGGTGTCCCAAATCCCATATCTGGAGTATTTGGTACAATGATGGTTAAAAAATATGCACAGAACATGGATATAAATAAGTCATTCAATGGCTCTGTACGATATCCAGGTGAAAATCCCATCTCATTTTGTCAAATAACGGATATCTTAATTATTTGTGGGTGCGTGTGTGCTGTGTGGAACGTTACCCCCTAGGGGTCCTTATGATGGCTCCTCGATGGACGGGCGCGTGTGCGCGTTCGGGGCCACCGTCCATCCAGTTCCAAGAGTCGCGGGCGGTGAGAAGAAGACGCTCGCCGGAACCCTGTAGGAGTCGACGTACAGAGCTGCTAAGTTTCAGGCCCGAGGTGCTCTGTAGCGGGCACGGGCGGCCGCGCGCGGATTGGTGGACACTTGTGGTCGACGTGTAGCCCTATTTTGATAACCTGTGATATAAAGGAGATGAGGATTGCTTAAGAAACCCGTGGATTTTGGACAATTAAACTAACGCCAGGTTTTCCTTTTCAAGCTGAGTGTACCCCCCACATGGGAACGAGGCCAATGAGATATTTTACATTCTTTCTTTAGTGCTATTTGCGTGTGGGCTCCTTTAGGAAGTCACTGTCTTTGGTTTGGAAGTTAATGTTTACATGTTTCAGGACGAGAGCAATGTAGTGGTTATTGACGATTAACTTCAATTTAGCCAGCCGCACCAAAGAGAGTGCTCTTTAGATGATTCATATCCCTTTTTGGCCATTGATATAGTGCTATTAAAAAGCTCATGGCGAGTTGGACTTCCATGGTGTACTTCGTTGGTTCAGTAGGGCCGGCTGATACCCCATGGGTTTAGAATTAATGTATTGAATTGTTAGTCTTAGATGGCAACCTCCTGTTTTATTAGATGACTTAAAAACATTATATATAATTTACTCTTATTTGAAATTACATCAATTAAAGGCACATCCCTTTTGCTTCATACTTTTTTGTCTCTATGACATTTGATGCCTATATAAGTCCTTATAAGTTATATTAAGGTCATACTGAACTTGTAATTATTTTCACCATGACATTCTGAATTCATAGGATAAACCTCATTATTTTACTCGAAGAAGATGTTTCCATAGAGGACATGATGAGCAAAGTAACCTACTGTTCTATTGGGCTATCCTTTTCCTACACATTATACTTAGAAACATTCCCCTCTCCCACCAACGTCCTCTTATTATTGTCAGGATAGATGTCTTTTCACGCACAGAAGAGACGGGTGAAATAACACCGGAAGCAAAAGAAGGAGAGCTGTAGGTGCACGACTATTCTAAATCATCTGCCATAAAGGCTGTGATGACTGTGTTTGGAATCTACTCCTGCTTTTGTCCACAGGGGCGCCAGAATTAACACTACATGAAAAGGCTTTAAACAATGAGTAAAAAATTGAAATACTTTGGGAATTACACAAGAAAAAGTTGTACAATCTCAAATCACATGTGTGTGTCCATAATATGAACCATGTTAGATTAAAAACATCAGTCACCTGTGTAGTCTCCTTCATTTGTATAGGTAATGAAATGTATTACAGCACTGAGCAATGGATGTCTACACTGTAACAATCCTAATGATAATGCTTCTTTCTGCTTTCAGGCACTTTAGGGGCCAGCCAGAATCTAGTGAGGTCCTTCAGTGTGTCCACACAAAGGGAGGGATTCAGTAAGTAGCACTATAGCACACAAACAAACAAACAGCTCATTGTGATGTATTGTTGTCAGTGGTGTGTCTCCTCTGTCCTAGTCCAGGCCCCTGAAAGTCTGGACTAGGAAGTGAGATTAGTGATCTGTTTGGGCTTAGCTTAGCACCCACCTAGAGCCGAAGGGT
>NW_023339729.1:452122-454252 GCF_004916995.1 Morone saxatilis
TCCTGAGATAACTTCTATTATGAATTGGCACTATACAAATAAAATTGAATTGAAAAATTGAAAAGCTTTCTGGTATCATGCAGCTGGATCACTTATTTGATGTAGATCACCATGGTAACCTATGTTGCACAGCTAACCTGCTTCAGAACACGTTCATTTCACAGGAAAACTAAGCTAGTGCTCACAGGATCCTGACATGGACATAAAGTGTTTGCAACGAAGTCCAAAGTAAAGAAGAGCAATAGATATTTTGCTGTTTGAGGCTTTTCATGTTTCACTCTGGGTTAAAACGGAGCTTCTGACAATAATTAACTGCACAAATGCCATAATGAATGTTGTGTGATTTTGTGTCATGGTGAACAGTCAGTACACACACACACAGACACACACACATACACACACCCCCTCACTAACAGCAGCTCTCTCACCTGATTGTGTTTGTGTGTGCAGAGTATGTGAATGCTCAGGACATCCCTACAGACATGAAGTCCATCACAGACCGAGCCGCTCAGACGCTGCTGTGGACAGAGCTCTTCAGAGGTCAGCTCAGCTACACACATACAGTAAAAATAACATTTTACACACGTGACACACTGAAAGTATGAAATGGAAGTTCTCAGCAGTCTGTCTCTACAGTCTGATTCTTTGTCTTTCTTTACTAAGTTTCTTTTGGAACCATTTTAACATGATCAGAATGTATTTTGCAGTCACACGGTCATGTTGGCTGCTGTTTTTCCCTGGAACAAATTCTTTGTCTGTGTACTCTGCAAGAGTCAGTCTGAGAAATGCTCATTCACACACCAATGATTGTGTCGTGATGTCAGGTCTGGGCATGACAATGAGTTACCTGTTCAGAGAGCCCGCCACCATCAACTACCCGTTCGAGAAGGGCCCGCTGTCGCCTCGCTTTAGAGGAGAACACGCCCTGCGCAGGTGAGCATGACCTCGCAACAGTCGCCCAGTGGGTTGTGTGTCAAATGACAGACAACGATTAGTCAATTACCAACTATTTTGAAACTCAATCAATTGTTTTAAGTCATTTTTAAAAGAAAAAATGTTCTCCAATATAAATATTCTCTGCTTTCTTTAGTCCTCTATGTGAGTAAACTGAATGTCTTTGGGTTGTGGACAAAACAAGACATTTGAGAACGTCACCTTGGACTTTGGGAAACACTGATCAACATTTTCCACCATTTTCTGGACCGAAAAACAAATCAATTAATGCATGAAAGAAAATGATGGAGAAAATAATCAGTAGTTGCAGCCTTAAAACCAATGACATGCATTGTGATTCAGTCAAATGTATTCAAAATAAACAGCCACTGAAAAGTTAGACTGTAAATAACTGATAACAATGTAACAATATGTAACCATGTTCCCTGAATATTAAGTAAAAACATGACTCACTGATTTCCTGTGTGAGCTAAATAAAATGTGCTCAGTGAAAACACATGGCCTGTTCCCCACAAACTCAACAGGCATTATAAATGACAGCACAGTGGAAAGCTGTAGATTCATTGGTACTAAGCAAATTGAACAGGTTTCTAATAGGTTAGGGCAGTAAGATATTATGATGTAAATACAATCAAAACACAGACACTCCTCTTTCTGGTGGGCTGCTCCTATCAGCTCTTAGATGTTTTTTTTTTCTGTGGTCAGTCCGGATTTGAGTGGGTATGTTTCTCCTAACATTAGTCACATTGCTGCTTTTAAAAATCTCTACGGTCTACCCATGGAAAGAATGAACCTGTTAGAGTCCATCCATTCTCGATTTCAAGCTCTCTTTTCCCTTTTTCACAGCACCCTGCTGTCACTCATTCAAAACACAGAACGTTGACACTGTCATGTGGTAGCTACGGCCGTGACAGCTTACTGTCTGAAAGCGCATCAAAACCTATAGCTAGATTAAACTGTAATGCAGTGGCTCAGTAGGTCTTTTAATCATGACTCAAGGTGACATTGTATTATGTTAAAGGGGGCCCTCGGTGCAGGGGCAGCACTCAGGATCCACCTTAACAAGTGTTTGTAATGGTGTCACACCAGGTATCCTTCAGGAGAGGAGCGCTGCATCGCCTGCAAGCTGTGTGAAGCTATCTGCCCTGCCCAGGTGCGCGCACACACACACACACA
>NW_023339729.1:454302-459572 GCF_004916995.1 Morone saxatilis
ACACACACACACACACACCACTAGATATGTTGATGTCATGTCAGCCTTTAATATGACAAGAGAAAACTACTTTAGATACATGCATGCTTTAACAATACATTTCTGTGAATACACTTAGTCACTTTTGAATAAATCTGGTTATTTCTATTCAGTCTAAACACCAGATAACAGAGCTACAGAGGTAGCGCTCTCTCACTCTTCATCTCCCACAATGTGTGTGTCCAGGCCATCACCATCGAAGCAGAGACTCGCGCCGACGGCAGCAGGAGGACGACTCGCTACGACATCGACATGACCAAATGCATCTACTGCGGCTTCTGTCAGGAGGCCTGTCCTGTGGACGCCATCGTAGAGGTGCGTATGTGATCCACAGCGCAAACTGTGCAGGTCCCCATACAGTAAATTAAGTTTTTCATGTCACATGATGGTTCTTTAAATAGTCTCATTTTATCCGACTTTCCCACATCCTTAAAATGCAATACCAATGGTTGCCCAGCAGATGTCGTCAATGTGACACACGCTCAGTTGCCTGCCTGTAGTAAGTGATGGGAGGAAAGTAATTTATAATGTGATGATGCTTATCTTTACCTCTGTCCTCTTTCGTATTTCTCTGATTCATCTCTTCTCCTTTTAAACCTGCTCTTACCTCTGATCCCTGTCTTCTCTCTTCCATTCCCTCTCTCCATCCTCTCTCTGTCCTTCTCTCCTCAGGGTCCTAACTTTGAGTTCTCCACTGAAACCCACGAAGAACTGCTCTACAACAAAGAGAAGCTCCTCAACAATGGAGACAAGTGGGAAGCAGAGATAGCTGCCAACATACAAGCTGATTACCTCTACCGATAGACGCCACACACACATAAACACACGTTGTACAGTTGGCACATACCAGCACAACCTCTCACACACATACGTCCATACTGTACATTCTGTAAGAAGACAGCAGTGAAGGGTGTGCTTCACAGGGTTTGCATCTTTTATTTCAAACAGAACATTACCAACACATTTCCTCTGCTGTCAGTGTCATCCCCTTCTAATATGATGAACATATTTATTGTGCAAAGAGAAATATTGTGCTGGCTTTACTGCCTCAGCATGGTTCACTGCGAGCGTCCAGTGAGGACCATGTGGTTGTGTCCGTACAGTCCCACTGGACTACAAAGCACAAAGAGTCATGCTGTGACAGTAGTATCAGCGCTGTACACTGATTGCAGACTTCATCCTGGTTTTCTTTTGATTCTGATGTCCCACACATGTATACATTGATTATTATTATGTTGGGTGTCCATGCAGAGTTTTATGGTCTTTGTGCTGTTTTCACCCTGACTCAAATAATAAAATTCTGGGGGAAACACTAAATGTGTTGAGTGTGAAAGTTCCATTGTGACTTTGGAAAAAGTAGAAGACAAATGACAACAGTAAACCGCATCTCAACGTCACCAAACTGAGCAGTAACTAGGCATGGCACAATATGTCATGTCACGATTATCTTATCCAAAATAACTGCAATACATGATATTATCAGGATAATCATGACAATAGAAGAAACACATTTCTTGCATTATTGGAAAGATGTGGGCTCCTCCTTGTTGGAAATCAATATATGACTGTATGTTGGAGAGCTAGAGCAGCTTTTACAAGTCAAGCCATGTGAGAATATTGACGATTATCACAATAATGGAAATTAACCACAATAAATGATCTTTATCCCAAGTTTGAGTTGGCTAATCTCCTGAACAGGTAAGCATTGAGAATCAGTTAAGTTTATTTGGCTAACTATCATGCTAACACTCTTTATTCAGACCAAAGTCAGGTGTGTGTAGGGATGTTTTTTGTTAAACGTAACCGCTGTGAGACAATCTGAAAATAGTTTTCTTTCTCTGATTCACCGGCTTTCTACTGGGGCCTCCTCTACTTCTCAGTCCTCAGTCATCTTTGTCTCTCAACCATACAAACCATGTTTTTATGGTAGCCCACTGTAGAGCCCACTATCTACACTGGCTGTAGAGAGGGCCGTACAAAGCACACAGGTTGGATTACCTCGACAGCAAATATACAAATAAAAACGAGAAAAGAAATATCAATAAAAAGTATTGATGTAAGTGTATTCTATAAGACAACAGAACAATGGAAACCAAGATTTTTTTTATTAAAACTATATTTTTAAAGGAAAATGTATTTTAAAATTGCAATCCTGCTAATAATCCCCACTTTTACTTAATGTCACTAACCTGATTGTCTTTTTTTCCCCCTGTACCTGTAATGGATTACAGTTACCTTCTTTTGTATGCTGATAACATAACTCATCACAGTGCAGAAAAAGCACAGAAAATCAACTTAACTTTATTTATACAGCACCTTCCATACAAACATGCAGCCCAAAGTGCTTCACATAGAAAATTGAAACAACCCTAAATACAATTGTGCTAGGCTAAAAATGAATACAATAAAAACTAATATTACCAGACAAATAATGTAAAAAACAAAGATTACAACCTACAAACTAAGGCTGTAACATTACTCCAAAGTAAAAGCCAGAATAAAAAGCTAATTAATTTCCTTCCTCCAAAACTGAGAGAGCTTGCCCTTCTAATATCCGTTTAGGGGCCCAATAAACAGAGGGCACTCTCACCAGTACTTATATGGGACACATAATGAACATTTAAAGTAGGGTTGCATACTCTTTATTCAGGCTCTGACTACAGCCTATGTTCAGTATGATGATGATGAGTCTCACCAACATTAAATATCAAACAGCATGTGGACTTGAATGACAGACAGATTTTACCTCTCCCTTTTTATTGAGGTCCCTCTAACACAGTAGTTCCACCTTTTTACTTCATTCTTTAAGCTGAGTGACATATTTTACAGAGTTTGTGTAAAACAAGTGATTTGGATACATTTTGATCAATTATTTCCTGTGAATATTGATCAGAGATGAGTTTATATGAATATACTTAATGTTTTTGGGAACCTTTAATACAATTCTCTCTGTATGTTTGTTTGTTTTGTTTAGATTTTCAACAATCATACATATTTAATAGGCTTCTTTTTTATACTCTTTGCAATTTTCTATAATTCTTTTTATAACTAACTCTGGTTCCCATACCCATCATTGTACACTTAATGATTTGCTAGACTCACTAAGTCTCCATTGACAGTTTAATTTGTATATTTTTGTGTACAAGGCCATGCTCCCCTCATATTTATGTAATCTCCTGAAACAGAAGTCCATCAGTCTATTGAATTTGCTTTATCGGCACAAGTCTAACAAAGACAATATTGCCAAATCATTCAGAAATGATAAGTTTTTAAAAAAAATCTTAAATCTAGAAAATACTGGAAAACAAACATTTTGCCCAGTGTGAGATTGTGGAAGTGTGTGTTAAAGTTGATGTGTGTGTCTGTGTGTGTGTATTGTCTTGTTGTTGTTGGTGTTTGTGTTAATGTTGTTTGTGTGTGTATGTGTGCTTATGTTGTTAGTTGCGTGTGTTATGGTTGCATGTGTGTGTCTGTGTTAAACTAGCAAATATAATCAATTATTTACAGATTTACAAACTAAATTAACAAAATAGCAACAGCAATACCAAAAATTCAATGAAAAAATAGATTCATATTCTAAATATAAAATACATTTTAATTTAAAATGAACAATTAAAAAGAATTCAGGTCATCACAGAAGCTGATACATACAGTAAATCTGGCAGATTCTCTGTCTGCAATGTTTAGGGTTTATTTTTCAAATTTGGGAAAATGTTTCTGAGCCAGGGCATGAGGTGAGGAAGTGTAGCTCTGTCTCTATCTTCAGTCTTCAGCTTCGTTCCACCAGGTTCCAAGGGTTTTCACTGAGCTGGGGGAGAAAGCTTTCTCTTACTTTGCTCCCTGGACTTGAAATAATTTGCTAAACTTACTGCATCTCAGAGATCTAGTCCCACTGGGAGAATTGAGCGATGTAACAATATACATTATTTTCTCAGACAAAAAGCTACAAAATATATTTTCTCTCATACTTTTATTTCTGAGGTAGGGTCTAAACTGTGCAAAACAATATATACAATACTAATTAACACTTGTAGTTTTGTTACTTAATAATAGACCATATTATTATATTATATTATATATTATTAAAAGAGAATGAGTACTCTTGTGGTAGTACCACCTTATAAGGCCCATACTGAGTGTATTGAGATCATAATTCATGTACAACATGTGCTTTATAATGACTAATAAAGAGCCAATATACATGCTAATAAACAACTAGTTAATGGTTAATATGTGTACCTTAATATAAAGTGCTACTGAGATTTCAATCCCAATACATACCATAATAACATACCTGGCCAATAAAAGTGATTCTGATTCTAACTTTTTGAAACTTAAGATTTGTTTGAAAAATTGCCTTGCCTTTTTGTTTCATCACTTCTATTGTCTTTTACTGTCCAGAAAGCAATACGAAGGCTCATTTAGAATCAGTATATAAGATATTCAACTTTACACAGTTCGTCAGAATGGCCATTAGAACTAAAGAACTGTAGGTCCTATAAGAATAAAATGAATATAAAGCAACATGCAACATACTTTGTCGTGTAATAAAGTGAAAGTAACAATAATGATTGCATCCATGTTGGTGTGTAAAGTGTGCGTTTTCCTAATTCTTTTCTCTGTGCATAACTTGTCTCCACACTGCAGGCAGGTTGCCATGGAAACACAATCCTCCACCAGCTCCACCAATCACAGGAGGGGGACTGTACAGTTGTATTTGCATGCAGCCTGTATAAAGTGAGTCCCTCTCCCGCCAGACAGTTGCCATCTTTGCTGTTAGGTACTGCAGAGGAAGAAGAGGAAGAATGCCTGAGCCAGTGAAGTCCGCGCCCAAGAAGGGCTCCAAGAAAGCTGTGACCAAGACTGCCAGCAAGGTAGGCAAGAAGAAGCGAAAGGTCAGGAAGGAGAGCTACGCCATCTATGTGTACAAGGTGCTGAAACAGGTCCATCCCGACACCGGCATCTCGTCCAAGGCCATGAGCATTATGAACTCCTTGTGAATGACATTTTTGAGCGCATCGCCGCTGAGGCCTCCCGTCTGGCTCACTACAACAAGCGCTCCACCATCACCTCCAGGGAGATCCAGACGTGGTGGCTCTTAGAAGAGCCGTTGGTTAAGTGGCAAGTACACGCTGTTTTAACTTGGAGCTGGTGTACTTGGTCACAGCCTTGGTAGCTCAGACACGGCGTGCTTAGCCAGCTCACCAGGCAGCCAGCCAGAACGGACAGCG
>NW_023339729.1:459597-461943 GCF_004916995.1 Morone saxatilis
GAGAGAGAGACAGACAGACAGACAGGTGCACAGCAACAACAGTAGCAACAACTACACTAATAGTAGTGACTGATGATGATGAACATGCTGCCTTGTCTACTGATTATGCTCTGCTACATTGCTAAATAATGGTTTCTACATTGATGACATAGAGTGTCATTATATTGTCGTGACCCAATTGTCAGGATGTACATTGCTGGTTGAGGCCTGGAGGGGAGGGTGAACCCAGCCTTCATTTTGAAAAAAAAGTTTCAAGCAGAAAGGTTGGTTGACATATTACAATTCTTGTGCAGGAATCAGCCCTTAGTATGTGAAAAGTTGTCAGTTATTGGTTGAGTAGATGAAGAGGTAAATTAATCATCGTCATACATGTTAGCCCATTTACTGTTTCTATTAAGCACAACTAATACAGCACTAAGCACTAATCACAGGGAATGACTGAAAGGAATGCCTTGCTGGCCTGCTCTCCACAGGACCTGAAGTGCCCTCAAACTGAGGTAAGCACAAAGGGGGCATTAGACCACTGCCGCATCTTCTAGATCTTTAGCCATCACAAATAAATGTTCACATGCAAGGCTAAGCTAACTAACTAATGGCATTTAACATTACCATTAGCTAATTTTAGCAACAAGTCCATCAGGAAACAACATAAATCATCCTGTGTTCTATCCCAGTGTAGGTGTTGACTAGGAGGCTGTTGAGACCTGTTTGGCTGCACGCTAATGGCATGTTGCATTTTATTTCTGTAGATATTTCAGGTTGAGCTCATTTTTACTACTTTATATATTGATGGGTAGTTGCATCATGTTCTATAAGATTGTCACATGTCACAGTGTGGCTGTCCTATGAGAACCACGTATCTCTAAAAAGTCAGAAAAAACTGCTTGTTTTCAGCTTGGTGACGATTAATTTTCCAGCTAGTCCAAGGGGGTTTTAATAGCATAACTAGCTCAACCCACAAAGGGAACACTTCATCTTTGAGTTTTCACAAACATTCCAAATCAACACATCTGGAGATATGTGCTTTTTACTGGACAGGAAAGGTATAAAAAATTGTCATCTGGAAAGTAACTAATGCTTTCCAACAAATTTATTGGAGTAAAATACGACATTTTCCTCTGAGATGTAGTGAAGTACAAGTATAAAGTTATATAAATTATAAATACAAGAATTTCAAATTGGTACTTAGTGTAAAGCCATAATGATTTCTGAGTTTCTCACACAAAAGTGTTATTAACCATCCTTTTTGTTTGTTTTCCATTTATGCTAGTTAGCAGTATGTGTTACTGACTACCATAACATAGCCAAACAAGGTTAGGCTATTAGTAAAAAACTGATAAAATACAGTACTTAATTAAGCAATAAAGTGCAGCCAGTGCCAAAGTTGAAAGAAGAAGAAAGTTAATGAGAATAAAATTATGCGAATCTATAGAACGTGTGTGTGTTTTAAATATAATATATCAACTGTATTGATAAGAGAGGTTGATAATACATCCAGCAGGTGGTGGTATACACTGCAAAATGCTTTTACTGTAAGGAGCCATTACTTCATAATGTGGACTATGTTTTATTGTGAAGGACAGTAGTATTAAAATGTATGTGTTTTGTGTTTACAGTGAGAAGATAGATAAGACTCTGGAAGAGCCTATCGCACTGCAAAGTCAATCATTTTGCCTCCTTGGACAGTTCATTTCAAGACATTTACACATAGATTGGACATACAGGTACTCATATAACACTTTTACAGATGTAAAAACAAAACATAAAAGATGATGTAACAGAGTGAATCGGAACACAGAGGCTTGAATAAAGAGGCCACAGCAGTCAGTGTGGGTTAACTGCCATAACTGGCTATTTAGTGTTTACTAAAAACCGTTAAAAACATAAGAAAAGATGTTCCTTTATTGATCCTCCGTAGGTGAAATTCAAGTTAGACACAGCAGCACAAGAGAATGTAGTACAAACACTTAACACACTTTTACACAAGTTGTGAGGACGTGTTCAGGGTGGGACTGTACACTGAAGATATGAGTACTATCTGTTTTATGGCCAATCGGCGGAATTCGACACGTCGTCACGGGCACGCGGTTAAACGTACAGTCACAAATAGCACAACTTTTAAATTGGTCCCAGTACAGTCAAAGTACGTTGCTGATTAAAAGTTGGTGCTATTTGGCGCCATACATTGGAAGGGGCGGTGTCCGGTTGGCGTGCCCGTCAAAGGTTGCAGGTCTAATCGAATTTGATGCATTCCCCGCAATTTAAGGGCTCTGTTTTAAATAGCCCCCTCCTCCTACAAATTTTTAAAAGATTATTCAATTCGACACTCAATCTAGACACATTGGG
>NW_023339729.1:461968-463023 GCF_004916995.1 Morone saxatilis
CAGGGAGATCCAGACCGCTGTCCGTCTGCTGCTGCCTGGTGAGCTGGCTAAGCACGCCGTGTCTGAGGGTACCAAGGCTGTGACCAAGTACACCAGCTCCAAGTAAACAGCTGTACTGCTCACTAAACCCAACGGCTCTTCTAAGAGCCACCACCTCCTCTGAGGAGCGGAGAGTCCACATCAGTCAGTGTAACAATGCATTGTTTAAAGCTGCAGTAGGTAACTTTTCTAAAACAAATTTCTGTTGTATTTGCTTTCACTATATCCTGACAGCAGGACATGAGGCAGATAATCTGCTCCTAATGACATTTGATTCTTTGCTCTAATTGGTTGCTTTTGTTCAGACCCGGTAGATTCTCATAAATGCCCTTAGGAGCACTAGGAGGAGCCAGAGGAACCAGATTATTTCACACATTATCTGTCTCATGTACTACTGTCTAGACACAGTGAAAATTCAGCAAATATGACTAAAGGTAAGTTTTGTAAAAGTTACCTACTGCAGCTTTAAATCTGATTGTTGCACCCTCGTCTATGGGGGGGTAGGTAGGAGCACAACCCTAATAGTGTACAAAGATTGTCCCTCCCCAGTCCCCAAATCACAGTCAGAACACTGATTTATCAAAAGTTAAATAATTTATCAATATAAACGTTGTAAAGTGTAACAAAAAATAGAAGCAATGATGTCAGGGTGAACCAAGGCTAAAAACAATAAACTAAAAGGGAAATGTCTCTTTAAAGAAGTGCTGACTCAATCTAGGTTTATAAGCTGAAACCTGGACAGAGCTGCTGCTGTCAGGTTTCTGTCACCGGAGGACTGAAAAGCCCAGGTATTTTAAACTGCAGGATGTTTAATGAGCCAAACACGGATCCAGCCAGTCAGGAGGAGACCTACAGGTTCACACTTAAAGATCCACACAGGAGCAGAGCACACACTCACACAATCACAGTCGCACAAAACACAGGGCAAAACTAGACACAGGTCGATATTACGGCCAGGGCTGAAACACCCCCATTACTAAAAATCAAACATTTCCTCCCAAAAAACATGTGATAAT
>NW_023339729.1:463123-463226 GCF_004916995.1 Morone saxatilis
CAGATAGTTTGAAGACCCTACCTCTCATACTGTACTTGGGGGTTGGGGTAGCTCCAGACCACATGGATGAAATCCTGCTGTTTCTCCAAGCTGCTTGCCTCGA
>NW_023339729.1:463251-466505 GCF_004916995.1 Morone saxatilis
ATAATAATTGAATTCATACAAATATCACAATACTATCACTTTTAAAACTTGAACTATACACAACCACCTTATGGTACTATAACAAATTTACTCACAAAATGGGTTATGAAGAAGTGAGTTGTTCTGTAAGGTTATGTTGCGGGTGGGCGCCAGACTTAATGTTTCTGCAATCTGAGACCCACAAAAAACCACCTGTGAACTCTCACTAATATGAAAGGTCAAATATTTAAAATTCTGAAGGCAATTTTATCTTTGATCACTTTTTAATGAGTGAACCCAAGGGTTGTATACCGTAACTTAAAAATTGGGAATCTTCCCTATGTTTTTTGGTTTCTGTGGAACTGATTCATGTGTTTTCTATGAGAGGGAGGATTTCCATGAAAATTGCAAAGGATGTGAGTTATCCACCTTCCCGGAAAATATTTTCTTTCTTCGCTTCCCCCTACAGTGTCAACTGTGTGCAACACTAGCTAATGAGTAGCTATAAACGGAGCCTGCTAGCCCAGTGGTCCAAACCTGGTGGTCCATGACCCCCACTAGAGTCACCAAAGTTTAATGGGTCAAGCCTTCTTTATTTTAAAGTAATGCTAGAAAACTTAGGGTCCTTAAGAAAAAAGGTTGAGTACCACTGCTGCTAGCCAACAATAAATATGTAGTGGTACGAAAGCAAAGAAGTATAACTAATGTTTGATTTCTACTAGCTAAGAGTGATGCAAAGCAAGGGTTAAAATAACTAGCTTTAGCGTAAGTGAAGTGCTGGCTTGGCTATGCTGTTTGGATCTGGCATCGGTTGCATTGTGGTGTTGGCTGAATGGGGTGATTTGTAAATGGCAAGCCTAAGTTAGTATCATGAAGTCATGGAGTATGAGTGTGGCAACAGGACGCTGATCACGTTAACAGCCACTGTGTCATGTATTAACAAAATAAAAGTTACATATAGACTTTAATTACCAGAAAAAGTTCGAGCAGTGACTTGAGAAAATCTTTATTTTTTACATTTTACCAAAATCCAGATTTTCGCCCTGAACCTTAACAAAGTCCCTTTTCTGCCTAAACCTACCCACAGACAGGAGTCCCTGGACCATGAACCAGAGACTGCTGGTATGACATTCCTACATTTGTAGCAGGCCAGCCATCTACCCTATACATTCTTCTGTGACTCCCAGGCTACATAAATGCAGTGTTGAAAGCATGAAATAACAAATCCTTATCCAGGTAGCGATTATGTTTGTCAGCCCAAAAAACAACATATTATGATAATAAAATGTGTTAAAAATCCAAAACATCAATTCTGGACACCACGGCGTTTTCCCAGTCTTCACGTGCAACAAAGAGCAAAGAATCCAGTATGTTTGAAACACAATGATACTTTGAAGAACAAAGGCAAACGACAAGACAAACGGCAGGTCCAACGATCAGTCGTATACAGGCGTCTTTTTCTACCACATTATGCTGGCGTTGAATGTGGATGGCCATCTGTGCAGCACCCTTGATCAAGAGGGATACTCTCACACATTCGGGCCAATCCCGAGATTAATCAGTCCCGAGAGGATGACTCTTGACATTGATTATGGCTAGCGGCCCTGTCTTTTCTCCTTTCCGCCAACCACCATCGTCCAAATCTCCACCTGTACGAGCATCAAATACTGTGATGGCAGTCATATCGGGATATACTCGAACCACCGCTAATACGGCGCTTCCCAAACAGCGAATTGAAAAAAAGGTACCATTTTGCTCACAGATCTCAAGAAATCTAAAGGGGAGTTTGCAACTGAAACTCGCCACCAAGCGCAAAGCTAAATACCTTCAAAAAGGAGTAACGCCATCCCTTTTACATGTAAAAAACACCCGTTTTTTTATTAAAATCACTAGCATGAGGTTGTTTAGTTCTGGGACCACATTACATGTCGCCTTGTTATAAACATTTCAAGCGTGCTGAAATGGGTACTCAAACGTTCAGTTCTTGTTTAGATTTGCAGAACAGTTGAGTTCATCCAACTACTGTTGCCACTCACTTGTGGCATAAATACGGCCCATAGGCTAAATGAGGAATGCGGCATTCTTCAAGCGGGAAAACGCGAATCCTATTCTTAAAGTTTAATCAGAAATTTTGTTTTACAGTGATGCGTAGCTTGTCCCATAATGATCAACATCAGGTTTGCTATTCTTCCCTTATTTACCCTCTCCACGTGGTTTATATTAAAAGTGACTATGATCGTTTGCAATCCATATAGGTCAGCTGAGTTCAGCACATGACGACTGTGAGAGTTGCAGCTATAAGTTGTAAATTGAGTCCAGGCAAAAGCCCAAACAACAGCACTTCACTCCTGAAAAGAAACTTCGCTGCTCCCTGGAATGTACCTGCAACGTCATCACATAGCCTGACCACACACATACACACACACACACACACACACACCCCACATCTCTTTCTCTCTCTTTTGCACACAGACCACACAACATCACAGGCCCTGCTAGGTTTATGTCAGGTTTATCTTATACAGAGAAGGAAATGGCCTGAGATCAAAAGAGGAGGGGGCAAATGGGAGAGGTTGGTGTGTGTGTGTGTGAGAGAGAGAGAGAAGAGAGAAGAAGAGGAGAGAGAGAGAGAGAGAAGGGGAGAGATCAGGAGTCCTGACGACCTGACGCTAGCAAGTTAATTATGTATCAATTATCAGAACACAAACCGATGCCTAAATTACTGCAACAGCTCCCATTCACCATAGAAGATTACACAGAGCAGCCGACAATGCAACACACACATGCACACCCGCAGAATGGCAGACCCCCATTCCAACACTTAAAACAAATATAATCGATATGCCTTCCTCCACAGAGAATTCCTCCACACAATCTACAACCCGCCATGTCTCTCCTCACTCTCCTCAGGTCGATCTCCCACACAACTCAGGAAGAAAATACAGCGCTCAAACCTTTTATAATCTGTAACCATCATTTATAACCAATTAGAGCCTGTTAGAACCAGTCAGGCTGCAGCTAGCACTTTGAACCAGTCATAGCCTTTAACTATAAATTATAACATTTCAGTCAAAATAAACTCATTCAAGCAACGTTTACATGTTGTATTGTTGTAAATCACAAAAGCATGTTGAGCCCATACACCAAAGAGTGTGTGATCAGGAGCACAACAGAAACTGATACTACTACTACTAATGGTCCTGTCTTACAATTTTTTATACTGTTTTTTTATCTGTTATAAAATCTTACATTTTTTAACATTAAAGGTCCAGTGT
>NW_023339729.1:466512-468587 GCF_004916995.1 Morone saxatilis
AGTGTATAACATTTAGGAGGATGTATTGTCAGAAATTGAATATAATAGGTATGTTTCCATTAGTGTACAATCACCTGAATATAAGAATTGTTGTGTTTTTGTTACCTTAGAATGAGCAGTTTGTTTATCCACAGTCCTCTTCTACAGAGTCTGACATGCTGAACCGCCATGTTTCTACACTAGTCCAGAACAGACAAAACACTGTCTGTAGATATGTAGGACCACCATAGTCTCTCCTACACACTTGGAACAGAAGGTTGAGACAATGGCATTGCAATCAGCAACTACACCACAAGATGGCACTAAACCGTAGACACTGGACTTTAAAGCCAAATGGATGAATAGCAATACTTTAAATTAATTTGAACAAATTCTATTTAACATTTAATTTACAATCTAAAGGCCTCTTATCCCCCCCATCAACCTGGCATTTTGATTATATTTCAAACATATATATTTGCTTTGAACAGTTGGTAGTATTTCTACTGAGGCTACAATATTGTCTTTGCTGCAAATCAAACAAATGCCTATGTAAAGCTGCACTAATCAATATTTTCATAATAACAATGGATCTAAACAAAATGTGAGTCGTTTGGCTGCTTGCCAAAATCTTTTTTTCCAATTACCACTTGCTAGAAAGTAAGAAGTAAGCCCTCTCTATTGCTGAAATGTTTAAAGCCGAAAAGTGGGGGTCAACACCAGAATGGGAAGTCATCCTCTCGACCAGCCACCCCCATCACAGCACATAGCTTCCTCCATCCAGGCTGCTAACACTTTCCTACTGTGGGATGCATGCTAGTTGAGTTCAGGACCTTGAATCACATTCACATTTACAGCAGCAAAAATAACAACAACTGTCTCAAAACCAACAGCCATAACAAAATAGTATAATATTGGAGAATTACTATGAATGCAAGCAGTGCATGAAATCCTCCATTGACTTAGATATGGATTTTCCAATTACAGGGGTCCTCTCCATTGAGATCCTTGAATGGTTTTTAGTGGGTTCCAAAGGGTCAGCTAGAGGTCCAGCAAGGTTTTCCAGCCATCCTAATTTCTATTTTAGTCCTTTGATTTAGAATAAATTACCATTATAAAAATGCACACAGTGTTAATACAATAGGCTGAGATTAAAGGGTCATCATTTTTATTGACAAAGGAACAAAGCTCTCCTTGTGACTGTTAGCAAAGGCAACATTTGTATTGTAATGACATAAAAAGGTGAAAGGAAGCAGGTCTATGTGTAGGTATTTATTTATTTTCCACTTAATACAACCGCAGCTCTGCCTTGAATCTGGTAAGAGATTTCTCTCTCTCTCTCTCTCTCTCTCTCTCTCTCTCTTTCTCTGAGCTGGACCAGTAGCCAAATTAGGAATTGAACTGCGATTTGTGTGTGAATATATTTATTCATATGTTTAATACATTTACATAGAGAAAATAAAGGATGGCATTGGCTGTTTATATCGCAAATCCTAGCAAAACAAAGAGGAAAAGATTACAGGTTCTGAAATATCTTCAAAACAGCTATTACAAGTTTTTACAGAGATGCAGCAGACCTCGGAATCCGAGGGAAGCGGTCAGGACTAGGTCAGTCGCAGTGTCAGCTCGGAACCGGGTCGTGACATTTTTTCGGTTCCGTGTATGTATGTATGTATGTATGTATGTATTATTATTATTATTATTATTATTATTACATTAACATTTAATGTAAGCTATATACTAGGGTATAAATACGAAAGAGTCGTATTTGGACGCATGAAACCACACATTAATAACTGTATTGTTTACAGTTTGTTACAGTTATTTTGGTTTCTATCTCCTCCGATTGTTTTTATCTGCAGTGGAACCTATCCCAGCTTTAATATGTTCTCATAGATTATTTCTTTGGAAGGCAATACATTATCTAAGAGCTGCAAAGGTCAGTGCACATGTAGGCTATAATATGACTACTATAGCCATGTTCGTATACATTCCTGTTTATTTTAGCTTTTGACTTTAAATGGTAAATGGAATGGTAAATGGACCTGTACTTGTATAGCGCCTTTCTAGTCTTCCGACCACTCAAAGCGCTTAAA
>NW_023339729.1:468687-488872 GCF_004916995.1 Morone saxatilis
GATCAAGAAAAACTTTTTGATTTTAATGAAACATTTCTGTCTCATCTCAAGTGTCTTGGGATGGACCTTCTGACACAAGCTCTGTACCGCTCTATCTTGCCCCTGATAGTAACAGTGCCTTACATACTTGACTCGAGGACTTGAAGGATGCCAGCAACAGCTGCTAGTTTCAGGGAAAAATTTTGTTTGGTCAGCAGACAATATTTTTGTTTGCATAATGCTAGCTAGCTTATCCCCAGTGACTACAGTCTTCTTACAGTGAAGCTGTGAGGTTCACACACACACTCCAACTATGAGTTGGAATGGCGAGAAGAATGGTAAATGGACTTGTACTTGTATAGCGCCTTTCTAGCCTTCCGACCACTCAAAGCGCTTAAATGAAAGTATACATCTACTGTTACTGTAATTAAAGCTTTAAGACATTACAATGGTATTCATTTTAATTGCAAACGTAGCATAGGTTAGAGAACAGTAGGATCAAGTCGCATATAAACTATTTAGATAAAATAAATAATTGGTATTTTTTTATTTTCATGCCAACAGAAATTAAGATAATAGCTTATAACATTTATAACATTTTTATATGATATGAATATTTGAAATTAAACATTTGTGTGACTGAACTTTTGTTACAGTATTTTCCTGATGGTTTATCACATCTGTCTTTTGTACCTGAGTGTATGTATGACACTAAAACAGAAGAGTGACATGCGTTGCATATGTCCAGAGTCTGTCTCTATGGCCTCCTTGACAGTGGGACTATTCGACATGTCAACTGGACCTTCAGTAGTCCTTCATTGGCTCTGCTGGCCCCAAGATAAGCCAAACTGAGAACATAAACAAGGTCCCCCCAGAAATGTGAAATTAGATATTTAAAAAACGTATATTTTAAGATTTATTTTTCATCAGTTGCTGATCAAGACTTAGTTATTTCCAAACTCTACCTTGGTATCCCGTCCTCTGCAGATACACACTTTAAAGCATTACAAAGGCTTAATATATTATCTTTATCGTTTTAATTTTTCGTTTAATTAGTTTTAAAATACACAAATAAAGAACAATACTGACCATGTTATGGTACAGTCGGGCTGCCGTATGTGTATGTACAACTTAAAATGCTAGAAACGAGAACGGATTCATCTCACTTGTGTTGGTGCTTGCGTGCGCGCGCGCCAACAAGTCTACTTAGCAGGCCTACTGACATTAAAGAGAAGTAAACAGACTGGGCTGGGTGGGGGTCTGCCATTGGTTGACAGAGGCTCTGAAGTCTGTCTCTCCTCCCCTGTAGTAAAGATGACGTAAAATTCAGACTCTCTCTCTCTCTCTCTTTCTCTCTCTCTCTCTCTCTCTCATACAGAAAAAGTGGCTTTACCATAGCTCAGTATCAACCAGCCAGTAGTGTCCAAGTGCCGGCCCAGACTGCTCCTGCCTTGCCAAACGGCCCTGTGGCTGACAGCTGCTGACTCACAGAGGAGGATGAGATGAAAACTGAAAGGAGAACAGAAGGAACCCGCAGTGTGACTTTCTAAAAGAAGAGGAGGAATAAGCGCTGCTGTAATTTAAGGAGAAGAAAAGGAACAATGTCTTAGAGGAGGAGGAGTTGTTCAGACAGAACCAAGAGGCCTACAGGGCCACCAGGCTGTAGACAGGACAAGCCTACTTGTGGCACGGAATACCGACAATCACGGTCGGGCCAGCGGGCTGTTGACAGAAGGCGCTGTGGAGATTATTCAGGATGCAGTCATCTGCTCTGGGCAACCGTTAAACAGCAGAGGCGACTTTACTTCTGCAGCATCCGAGAAGGGATCGCGTGTGTGAGTTAGTGTGTGCGCGCGTGCAAGAGAGAGTGCGTGTACGTGTGTTTGTGCGCGTGAGTGCGTCTGTGTTGTGTGTGTCACTATGAGTCTTGTCTCGGGCTTCCCTCACCACCCGGTCATGCACCACCACGACAGCCACCACTATTCCCTACATGCGGCGGCGGCCGGTCGGTGTCATGAGGACACTGGGGCTCCTCCGTACTTTACCAGCTGGCTGATAAGCCACGCGGATATGTCTCCCACCGAGTATAGTCTCGCGCCCGGCTACAGCCCAGAGTACCATGGCAACAGTGGCGGCGGCTCTACAGGCGGCCTGGACCCCCACCATCACCATCATCATCACTACGGACCTGGCGGGTTGGTTCCGGGGCCCGGCACCATCTCGGTGAACGGAGCCACGGTCGGCATGCACCACCACCACACACACCCTCGGACCGTGAAGCGGAGACCCACGGCCAACCGTAAAGAGAGGCGGCGGACCCAGAGCATCAACTCGGCCTTTGCGGAGCTGCGGGAGTGTATCCCCAACGTCCCGGCCGACACCAAGCTGTCAAAGATTAAGACGCTGCGACTGGCCACCAGCTACATCTCCTACCTGATGGACATCCTGGACAAGGACGGACAGCACGGAGACACACAGGCCTTCAAGGCCGAGCTGAAAAAGACGGAGGCTCGGGAGGAGCGGAGGAAGAGAGAGGCGGTAGGTGAACCGAGGCTACCTACTGCTGAATTCAAATAAAGCCACCTAAAATTAAAATAACATCAGAGTAAATATCTTCATCAGATATCAGATGTGATCAGCTGCCATAACCCAGAGTGTTTCCTGTTATGGGTTAAACTAAAAAGGAACGCTTGTTGACACTCCCGTAAGGCGACGGTTCTTGTTCAAATTCTATGTTTTAGGGGGAAAGAAGACCTAGGCCTAGGCAACAGTTTAAAATACTTTGGGTCTACAGCTTAATTAAAGGACTTTTTCCAAATATTCAATTCGGCATATGTTAGCAGTGGATCAGTGGACTCATTAACAGACCAGTAATAGAAAAAAAGAAGAGCAACAGCCTGAAACAGTTGAGAGTTCAGTGGATTAGTCAGCAAGCTTTTAAGGACCTAATGTGATGGAAAGATAAACATAGATAAAGTAGAGCCCAATTTCATTAGTCTTATTCCTAACTGACAACTGCAGTCACCTTTTATTTAGTTAGTTAGTCAGTTTTGGCTGTTGACCTAAATCAATAGGTAGCCTTTGTACAGTGTTGCCATTTTTAAATCGAACTATTCCTTCTTTATTTTAATAGTTTATCCCACGAAGATTAACCACTGAAGGTCACAGTTGTAAACACCTCTTCATGAGGTTTGCCGGTAGTCATCGTCCGACAGCAGAGCTGCAGGCCTGCAGCAGTGGCTGTATGAAAACGTTGTATCAGAAACAACATGTCTTACGGAGTAAGAATGCACGGAGTGCTTCTATTCGACCTTGAAATGTGCCGTTCATGTCGCATTAGAACAAAAGTGTTACTAAAAGAAATATAGGCTACTATTTGGTATAAAAAAATCTTATGTAATTTCTAAAATATTGGCCAACTCAGCTTTAAAAAAAATGTCATTACAAATCAGTTTTGCATGGCATATAATCCTAATATAATTATAATTCAACTTTTTTTCCTTTTGAGCATAAATACTAAAGAAGAAAAAAGAAATGACAAGGCTGTTAAATATAACGCCGCTTTCTGTTATGCCGCATGTTGACTGGACGGGACGGCTACTAAAAGAGTGTTCAACTTCGCTTTGATTATTTCTCTGTGATGATGCGTTGTAAACATTTTCTACACCAAGACAAAAAATTAAATTTGTCTTATTTGTCATTGCATCATCATTTATTTATTAGAATATAGTTGGCTCTCAATATTGGTCATATAGGCTAATTTACATCTGTTGCCAAAGCAGCAGCACAATGTGATTAATAATAGAGCTGAAATATAAATTAGCAAACCGTTGATTTTTATCTTGACATAATTAGCCTATATTCACGGACGGATCTAGAGAATTATTCAGAGGCATCCTTTAAGGGGTGGCAGAAATATATGCTCATTTAATTTTAAACAATCACATATATCAATATTTGCTTGGGAAAGCCCCCAAATGAAGATATTTGAATTTAGAAACATTACATTATTCTGGCACATTATAAATTAATAAATTGTTTTATTTCCAAATCTTCAGACATTTTCCCAAACACATGTCTGTTTTCACTGAATTTATGTGTGAATGTAAAATTCGGCCATAACAGATTATTAAATTAATTTCCATTTTTTAACATGTTATTTTTTTTTTTTAATAATCTGAATTAATGTGTTCAATTTGACACCAAACTGGGATGGCCAGGCATTTTTTTACCCCTCTAGATCCTCCCCTGCCTTTTTTCATCAATCAATTATATAAGTAGGTTTGTCTGTCATCTATGGAGACTCTCTAGGACCTTTACATTTAGACCTCCAAAACCAGCTTCATGTAGCCTACCATTGCATACAATTTCAATTTAATTCAAGTAGCTTGTATGTGTGCCATACAATGTTGCCAAAGCAAATAAACACATACAAATACATATACATAAACAAAATAAACAAACAAAAGGAGCTGTTATAACGTATAAAGACACAATAAATGAATTATTAATTAATAAACATTAATTGTTAGCCTATACTATTACTACCTATAGGCCCACTAATCTACTGTGTTGTATCCTTTTTACGTGAGTGAGGATGTAAAACTAGCAGAGTTAAAAACAGCCAGCATACACAAGAGAGAGACAAAGCAATACAGGCTTCCCCTGTGACAGAATCACACACACATACACACCAATGCAGAGTACTATAGTACAGAGTAATCTTATAGCTGATTTATTTGGGGGATGAATTTAAAAAGCCAGTGAAGCACACAGGCATCCGCTAAAGAGAGTGTAAACAGTAGTAAACAAAGTGTGTTTACACATTTTTATAATGGACACTTGACTCCTTAACCAGCCATTACGTATTTCCTCATACAGCTGAACCATATAAACAAAAAGATTTTACACAATAATGATATAGTCCAAAATGGTTAAGACTAACTGTGGAGCCATAAGATTGGTTGCCATCCTTAGACATCTTGGAGCCAGGAGGGGCCAGGTCCAGCCATGCAGACCCACCACTATTATTCCTGCTTTTTGATGGTTTGGTCCTTACAGCATGCTATATTATCCACATAGTTTTGTTCCCAGCATATGCTGTCCATAGCCTATGGCTTTACAAGGTCCCACAATCGCTAAGGATTTGTTGTTTCCTATTTAAACTGTCTTTTACTTGACTTTTGCTTTCACATGAGCACATCCACATTTAGTGGCATGAATATGCACGTGCTCTTTTTGTGTACTACTATATACAAACAGAGCCAAGCATCATGTCACTGATACATGCTCTGCCAGCCTTTTGAACACATATGTTTTTATATATGTATGATAAATGGCTATATCTTTTTCAGAGCTAACATCAAGCTTTAGCGCAGCAGGGAATTGTGTGTAGAAACAAACAATACATATATAACAGATCAAAATATAGTGGAAAAGAGCAGAACAGAAGAATTATTTCCTGTCTGTTGCTTAATGTGCTGCCTATAGGAAGTGTTGTGCATAATTGAATCCAGAAAGCATTTTTTCCTCACTTTTCAAGTTGCAATCACTAATAGGAGGATGTAGTCCTGTTCATAACTCATGTCAACTCTCTCATGACACTCCAGTCCTGAATTCAAATACAACTGAGAAACTTCAGTTTATCATAAAATGCATCATATGCATCCTTTATTTGTTTAATCGATTGAGTAACTAAGTGAGTTTGATTCTCAGTGCAGCTGAAGTTACATGGCTTATGCTCCTCAACCTGCACTTATCTTAATGAATGAGTAGGAATTTAAAGAGGAAAGCATGTCTAAGCTTGCAAATAAGGAGGGACTCTGACATTATTTTACATTGTATGTGCAAGGGAGAATTAAGATATAATTTTTTTTACAATTTGTTAGATTTTTTTCTTCGGCCACACTGTTTTTGTCACTGATTACAGTCATGGCTTAAACATGCTGCTTCAATGTGGGTTTGTTTAGTTTGCTGTACTACAATGGAATAATCCAATGATCTAGTTTGTGCAAAATCGAGTTCATGTAGACAGGGACAAGACAGATCTGTTTTGGTCAGTCACTTATTTTAGGCTACCCTTTGAATCCATGCTTTTTATTATAAATATGTGTGTGTGTTTTTCTTTAGATCATCAGAAAAGATTTCTGATCGAATGATTTAGCCTTTGGTGACAAACCTGCATGTTACTGACTGAGTCACAGCACATATTTTTATTTAGTAGCAGTGTGAGGTTTTTCAGAAAGCATTTTCATTGTGCTCTCTGTGTCATGTTTGATTCCATTTTGCAACTGTAAGTGACACAGAGTAAATGTGCAGTAAACCTGCTTGTAATTCATAAAGGTGACATGTCTGTAATAATAACATAAGATAAACTATTGTGTGTGTGTGTGTGTGTGTGCGTGCTAGTATAATGTAAAATCATAATTCTTTATTCACAGGTCCGATTAGTATTTTAATATTTTCTTCTTCTTCTCCTCATTGCTGTTATTATTATTATTATTATTAGTGTTGTTGTTGTCTTATCTAAATTGATAAGCTGTTTCTGTTTAGGATACTAGTGTAGAGACAAAAGAACAGATCGCGCTGTTGCGCCCGATGAGGACTATAATAATATAGAAGAACATTACACAAAGAAAAGAAGTGGGATTGACTGTGAATCTCGGCTGTTTAACTCATCTTACTCCTCCACATGTTATTGGAACTTGTGGATGCATTAACGCAAAAATAATTAATTAATAAAAAGCATATTTGCCATTTTTATTTTTACAGCTCGATTAGACTTTTTCTACACGCACACACACTACACACACACAGTGTCGCCCTGCATTCAAAGTGTCAGTTTAACGCAAACCGTCTTATTTTTAATTATATATTTTATTATTTTTTATTTTGTTTAAATTATTTTAAGTAGGTTTAATAGCAGGAAACAAAAAAACTAGTGAAGAAATCAAGAATAAAAGCATTATTATTTATACAGAATTGAGTTGGTAATACGCTTACGTGTGAAGCGTTCAAATGTAGCCTAGGTTGTGCTGGATTGGATGGATGGTATATTGTTCACAACATATTTGCAGAAAGCAAGGCTTTTTTTCAGCGTGAAAAGACGGACTGGACCTTCAACATATTATTACACCATATACAGCAGGTTATATAGGCTACATCAAACACGTCACTCACAGTGACAGTGATGGTCCCGGCCGGTATTATCCTCGAGTGTACAGTGTGTAGACAGTAACTCAGCGCACTGTGAATCAATTTTTAAATAATTAAACATTTTTATAAATTAAATCATTTCCAAATCGTCCTGTGGTCCTGAACGTACTATAGCATCGTCTATCTTGTTTTTTTTAGTATTATTATTGTTGTTGTTGTTGTTGTTATTAAGGACAAAACGTCTACAGGCAGTGTTAAAGTAGAGGGATTACAACAATAAAAAATAAGGGTGGTTGGCAGTCTCCTGGTGCGCATATTTGTACGTGTATTTGTAGAAAAGGAGAAGAAATCATCATTCATTTCATGCAATTTTTTCATTGCATAACTAGCAACATATAAAGTTATTCCATGGTGCTGTGAAATTATATTAATATATGTTTGATTAGGCTAAACACCGCTTCAGAGAGAGCTGTTGGCAGTGGGAAACCGCAATTCTTAACAGGCTAAGAATTTTCTTTATAAAAATCAAATATATTATTATTGTGAATAATAATGATAATAATGTTTTTCCTTTTAGTTGATACTGCTCTTTACAAGATAACATCAGATTGTTTTTTGAACATTTATGAAACAACCTGGAGAATGTATTCATTAAAATGGTTTTAATGGTAAAATGGCAAAGACAGAAAAGTACAACGGTTTCCATCTATCAACGTGACCAATGTATATAACAATAAATATCACGTGTCTACAGGTGGAGATTCCAAAGACAACATCATCTTCATCATCCTCATCCTCCTCGTCAGCGGGCGATAAGAAGAGTAAAGGGCGGACAGGATGGCCTCAACACGTCTGGGCTCTGGAACTCAAACAGTAGCGCCCTCTGCTCTCTGTCCCTCTCCGGTCCTCGGGGAGCGGGACGGGACAGCCCTGATGACTGTAGCCGCAATCATAATCATCTCTGTGGACCTTCCCGTAGCACGGTGGACAGGAAGAAAGTAACAGTTTACTATTGGTTTGCTTATTGGTTGGAGTTGCTGATAGAACATAACTTCAAATTGAGAACTCCACCACCTTTCTGCCTTTTGTTCTGTGTAAGACCTTGAACACTGATCTCCTCCTCAAATTTCTCGAGAAAACAACACCTAGCCTAATGAAAATATCACATATTTCTGTAAGCCCATTCCCGCCAGTAATATTTAAAAAATGGGTTGATGAAATGATACCGTTCATGTTTAGTCAAAATGATGGGGAAGATAATCAAAATGAAATAAAAAGTCCTAATTATGAGTTAAAGTCAAAATTACTAAATAAAAACATAATTATTAGATAAAATTATGACCGACATAGTTATGACTTACCATGGGGATATTTTTTTTATCAAGGCGAAGTTTTCATATTATATTTTATTATACTGGCGGAAATGGGCTACTATACTTCCATACATATTTCATGTTTATTTGAAAAGTTTGGAGATTTGAATTGAAAAACATTTGAACAGAAAAAGCAGTAGCCTATTTAGGGCTTCAATAAAATGTATTATCTTTCCTTAAGACACCATATTTTATGTCAGTTGGAACTTTGGCTATGGGTTAATTTAAAATACAATAAATGTTTATGAGCTTGAAATATATGTGCGTTCGAGGTAGGAGAGTTGCAAATACTACATTATCTATAACCTTTGACCTCGTGAATCAACTGACCACTGTTACGCTCGCTCCGCTTCTGCTCCTTTCTGTCTCTCTACAAGCCCATAAAAGCTTTTAAGTTATGTTCTACCAGGTGTGTACGTTGCGACTGAGAACAGTAGCTTTATATCAGTTAGATTGTGAAGAGTCTCTCTTCCTTCCGAGGGAAAACAGGAGTTGGGGTTAAAAACACAGACACACGACGTGCTCTGAGCTTTATTTAACGGAATATATTTATGTGCAATGTGGCCGTTAGAAGGACCGAAACAGTGGACATTTTTACTGAGTATCTTTAAAGCGACAATGTATATGTGAAGTTCTCTCTCTCTCTCTCTCTCTCTCTCTCTCTCTCTCTCTCTCTTTCTATCTATCTCCATTTCAATCTCTCTTTCTCTTCTCTCTCGCAATTTTCGGTTGTAAATGTAATGACGTCACGGTGGTGAAATGTCCGTGTTGTGGCGTAAAATTGTGGTGGGAGTCTAAATAATGCTTAATGTGGGATGTAAACAGTGTCATGAACTGAATAAACCACCATCTGGTTACGTGGTAACTGATACAAACTGACTTCTTACATTCTCTGCGCAAATCCATTCAGATCTAGAGAAATAATCATGGGGTGTCCATAGGGTGGCAGGCATATATGCCGATATAATCAGAAATAATCACATGTATCAATATTTGTTGCAAACGTCCCAAAATGAAGATATTTGGACTACATGTCTTTTTTCATTGAAACAGTGATGGGTGCAGGGTATACACTTTTTGCTAGGATGGCAAAGGCATGACATAGTTGTGTGTATGGAGTAAGGAATACAGAATACTCAGAATGCACAATTCTGTAGTTGACACTGTAGTCTGTGGGCCAGTATTGATTGCAAAATCTGAACATCTTCTGTCTAATGTAATTTCATAATGATCCTGAAGTCAAGCAGCATAATATTACTGGCACATCTTTTGGGTGAGTTAAATATGCAAGAGTAGTCTTACATAACAACTATTTATACCACAGGGTGTTTATCCACTGAACGTAAGCCTATCATTTAATCATTAAATTAATGTTGTGTTTGACAGCATTTAACACCAAACTGGGGGGGGGGGGGCAGCTGGGGTGGCCAGGCCTTTTTAGGGCTGGTTTTCTTAACATCCTTTTTTAGTCACTAAAATTAGCTTTTAACATTTTCCAGAAAAACACCTCTGGAGTTTTAAAAGAAAATATACTTTGTCTACCAATTAAGGGATTATAGTATGTGAAATTAAACATTTTGATTTTGTCATGTGTAGCCAAATATCTTCGCAGTGGAAACACAATATTTGCTGTGGAATCTGCCAACAGATACAAATCTGTGGGGTTTTTTCTTAACATACTAAATATAGTTATGGATTAAGAAAAAAATCTTTCCATATTTCAAAGTAGAAAATTAATAAACAAAAACTTAACCTCTTTTGTACAAGGATGCAAAATGGATCATAGTCTGAATCACATTTAATGGATGTTATATAAACATATTTTACATATTTTCTTTTACAATTAATTCTATTTAAAAAAAATTCTTAAAAATTCTTTGCCTCCTCCTCATGATTTCCATACAGAAGTGTCTTTCATCTGCAATGTATAGCTGAGCTCAATCTCTGTAACTGCAACTCTCCCATTGTCTCGCCACATTCACATCATATTGAAAGGAGGACAATATGACATATTGAATTGAATTGACATTGGAAATGTCTTTAATGTCCCCAAGGGGCAATTTGGTTCACAACCAGAGGCCACCCACATAACTCATTCGCCAAACCACACATAAGAACGTGCTACATGATGAATAAATAGAAGCTAATCACACATGTCACATTATATAACTAGTACTATATGATTAAAAATAATATTACAGAAAACAATAATAACTAATTTACTGTGACATTGGGCAGGGATTGAAGATGGTACCTATAGTTTTGTTGAGAACCCAGACAGCTTGATGGGTGTACAACGATGATCTTCAGGGTATCTGCGGACGGGTTTTCGGGAGGTATACTCGCCGTCCTGATGGTAGGAGCTCAGAGTGTAGTGGGTGAGTGATATTGTGGCTAGACCATGGGAGAGTTGAAGAATTTAACTATTTGCAACACACAGATCCAAGATGGTTTATCATAAATTCAACATTGAATGACATTCAGCTCTTATTTTGTAATCAGAATCAGTTGTTTCATTTGTGTGAGCACTACATATTACTTTGGGCAGCGGGTGGATTTATTGCAGTGTTTGCTCCCTGTGGTGACACACTCCTGTGATTTGTGACACAAGGAAATGGAGCCAAAAATTCTCATATCCCACTTGAATAATCACCATGAGGCCGATGTTCAAAAGCTGATTAACGCAGACAGGTGATAATCAAACTGAAATTTCAAAAAGTGATTTGAGACTATTGGCTTCTGTCCAAATATCTGAACTATGTCACACTATTGAGTGAACCTGTCCTCACTTTAATATCACTTTGCGTGGTCTCTATTTCTCCAGTCGATATTAATGCCTATAGTTTTGTTTTACGGTGATGTTTTCAACTGCACCTGCTGTTACAGACGATAGGCTCAGATTCATGTCAGATACTTCCTCCCTGCCAAGTCCTATCACGCTTCTGTAGCAAACTCTTGTGGTGCCTTTGCTGTGGCATATTGGGCATCCCACTGCGGCTGATGCACCTCCTCAAAAATGTAAAATGTCACACGGAGAGCTGTGATTGGTCAAACTTGTGGTTTCTGGTGCTGGCAGCATTTGTTGTTGTGAAGACCATACAGGAATGCTAAGGAATTTTCTTGCTTTCAGTAATGCAGGGTATTTACATTTTGAACTCTAGGGACATAATGAATATACAGCACTGCCTAAAATGTATAGCTGCTGCAGTACCCCAATAGTGTAGTATCATCCAACCTCAGTACCTCCTTACTTGTTGCTACAGTGTGATATTTGAGCTTCACTGTACAGAATGTATGTGCAGGAGTTGACACTAAAAGGATCGTTTTAACATCCGTCTGCTGGAAAGGTGGAAATTTCTCTGTGCTCATTGGAAATCAGATTTTAAGGGACGGGGCCTGCCAATTTCTGGCATCATAAATAGTCTGGAAGTCACTTCTGGTCCAGTATGCATCATCAAGTGTGATGTAGAAACTTGAAGCCACCAGTGCACATACACTAAGAATGGACTTTAAAGTGTAGTAGGAGACATCTTGCAGATTCTGAAAATTTTAATGACATAGAAGGAGTATGTGTCTTTTTAATGGTTTTAATCTGGAAATGGCAATTTGTGGCAAATTAATAATTCCAAACCAGTAAAACCCTTTAACAAATAAACCTCCCGACTAGTTTTGCAATGTTGACAGCTGAAATTGAAAACTATTGACACACTTCCCGCACATTACCACAGTATCTGATGGAGTTTTTCATTGATAAGGCCTTATCTGTCATCCCAGTTGGTATGTTGTTGGGGAGAGACAAAAAAAAAAAGAGCTTGAGAGGATTTATTTAGGTTGTGACAAACGGAAGATGTAATGGCCTGAGTCTGGCCTCGGGTGAAGACAGGAGAGCAGATAATTAGTGAGAGAGCTAGCATCAGACAGAAATGACCCCACAATGACTGGAGCACAAACATATAAAAATACACACTACAACCTAAGGAAGCTGTATGTCTGAGTCAGATGTAGGGGGCAATTAAACTAATGACTATGCATTTACAGTTTATTAAAGGTTCATTTTCTACTACAAACTGAGGCCAACATCTAAAAAAACCTCCACTAAATATTTTCCCTGAAACCTAGTAAAATACCACATACACTATTACCATTAGACACAACAATTATCTACAAATACATTGAACAAAATGCACATACTGCACATTAAGTATTATGGTCAACTGTGCTTAACATCTAAGACAAATGTAAGACAAATCACCTAATGTCCGAATGCAACATGCTTTAGTGTAGTCACAAAAGAAAAAACAAATGGAAATGCAATGGAAAAGGTATTAGTTTAAAAATCGTATTAGACTGCAAAACCAAGAAGGCAGAATAAAATTACAAAACCCCATCCAAGATACTCCAGTTGACTATTTTTTCTTGAGCATTACATCCAAAGTTCTTTAGTTCACTAGTTGTTCTCTTTACACACAATATTTGGTTATGCAGAAGTCATTGGAAAACTACTTGGCAGGTGATTGGACGAACAATCTGTCTATTATGTCTATCGCTGTCAGTAGAAAGAAAATACTCTCCAGTTCTGATATAACTGATGCTAACAGTGACACTAACACTAACCTCTTTAGCAGCCGCCAGTGCTGCCAGCCATCCAGTCACTTTTGCCTAGACACATCATCATTGATGTTGGGTATTTCAAGCACTTTCCCCCATGGCAACCTAGCTAAGGCTGTTACTTTACAGCTTGTTCTGAGGATATGATGCTGAGAGCAGTGTAGACTTAGCCCTATGAAGTCTCAGCAAATAACCTCCTCAAGTATGTTGGGTTTCAAGGTTGGCTCTACAGTAGTCATGGATCCCATTTCTGATAAAGGGGTCATCACGGATTATCCATAAGCCTACACAGTAAAAAGCAAAAAAACAAGGAAAGGATAGATAAGAAATTAAATATTGCCAGCACCAGAAATGTGATTCGGTGTGGTTTTACCTGCCTGGTTCCACCTTCTTGCCCCCATTAGGTCCAGTTGTCTTATTTCTTTTTGCACGTGTTGGTTCTGCCCCCATCAATGGATGCCATTACATTGCTCTAGATCACCCTTTTCCAATGTCCTGAGGGGTTGCAGAGGTTCCAGACTTGCTCTTTCCTTGGTCACCACCCCCACCAGGACTCCATGTTGTAGCCTTCACTCCACCTTCACTCTCAGTATTGTTGCACCTTCATCACAAACCAGACTTAAAACACCTCCTTGACTCACTTTCTGTTTAGGTGGATTTTCAGTTCCGTGGTAATTCTGAAGATCCCAGCGCTCCTTAGCGATCTTAGTCATTTGGAGGACTAGGGAAATTCGTATGAAGAGTCAAATGTGACCATGTTTTGTTCAGTTTTGCAAACCAGCTTCGTTAAAAATAATTTTAACCTGGCCTTGCCTGGTCACACTAGTTATATTACAGATAAAGAGTACTCTAAAATGTGTTGTTGAAGAAATTTGAGGAGAGAAATAAGCAATGTAGTGATAGAATCTAGATTCATATTTGATCAGTACTGCCTAGTGTGACTGTTTGATCTGAGTTTAGTGCGTTGCACTGGATGGACTCACTAGCAATTCAAGAAGATTTGAAAGTAAAGATTGAGACCATAAACTCATTAGGAAACTGTTTACTGAGCTAATAAATCAAGTGAGAAGAAGGCTCATTTCTCCGTAAGGCTCAGTTCTATCAGGGCGGCTGTGGCGCAGAGGATTAGGGGACAACCCCCAATCAGAAGGTTGTTGGTTTGATCCCCGGCTCCTCCTGCCACGTGTCGAAGTATCCTTGAGCAAGTGCTCCACGTGTGTGAAGTGTGTATGAGTGAGTTTTCTGTTTGATGGGCTTTGCCATCACTGAGTGAATGTGTGTGAAAGGGCGAATGTAAAAGCACTTTCAGTGATGGAATATTTGTCCTCCTGTGCTCGAGATGTTTAAATCTTTTTGTACTTCACAATATTACTCACCAATAAGACAAGATTGCACACATATACACACACACTTATCTCCCTTTATGTCTCCTGTTTGTCTATCTAAGTGCAGTCGACTGGCAAACCTGATAGATGAAATAGAATTTTTCCCTCCGATAATACCAAAACATCTGGCAGCCATTACCTCATGCAGACCCCTCCCTTTCTCCCTCACTCTTCCTCCTCCTTCTTCCTCTCCCATCTCTCCACCATTTTGTGCTGCTGTGTTTCCCTTCCACCAGAGGGGCCCAATTCTACCAAGTGACCAGAGCTTTTTTTTTTGTCTTTGAAGGTCCACTTTGGCCCTGAAAAACCAAGGTTATGATGATCCTAAAGCAGCTATAACCCAAACTGAAGATGACAGCTGTGCTTTACTGGTGGCAACTGACATTAGTGCATCAGTGGCAATTGTGGCTGCAGATTATTCTTCCCACACCACATTAGTGACTATAGAAAATGCTCTGCAAGTTACTTTTGATGCTTGAGAAGCCACTGATTATTTGGTGGCTAGTGTAGAGCATTATTGGCCACAACAGTGGATATAAATATGGTATATTGTTGTAAACATGAGCAACTACAGCAATAAGAAAAGCGTGTAATGATGATTTTAATGTGAAAAGCAGTATGTTAAGGGTAAAATGGAAAAAGATTGAGAGGCAGAGGAGAAGAAAAGAGAGGTAAAGCAGAGGAGAGCGTCGGCCCTTGGCAGCACTTGAAACAAACCCCCAGGTCATTCTATTCCCTTCATAACTGCTATGTTGCTATGACGCAACACACACACATACACACACAGAGGCATGCAGCACATACAGACAGATAGGGATTCCCATCAAAAGAAACTGTGACAAAATGTGTTTTTTCTTCTTCTAATCAGCTCTTGCCATAAGGGGGTGGGGGGTATTGGATTCATTAGCAGCCAAACCAAAGACAGCCTGCCCATTGTTCCCCTTTTATAGATGGCCAGAAAAAAATTAAAAGAGAAAAAGAAAGGAAACCAGGAACCAGGAAATAGAGAAAATTATTGGATTAGGATTAGGCCTGTGGAGAGCAATCAACTGCACAGCCCACAGTTTGGGACACAACATGGGTCACTCTGCTTTTTCCAGCTCAGTGCCAACACAATGAGCACAGTAGTGTCCTTTCACTCTTGTTTGTTTGTGTTTTATTCATTTTTTTTAGCCTGAGTTGAGAATGAAGTCCAGATGAACCCCCATTTATGCCAAAAATGAATTTTCTTTGTATTTTGGTATCAATATCCTTTTTTTTTCTTCCTGTAAAACAAAATACAAAAAAATGTTAGTGATATGGGTAAAAATTAATCATATTTTAGAGAAGGAGACAATATATTCTTGTTTTCCCTCTGACATCCTGTGTGTAGAAATTTGACGACAGTGGTACCGAGGTGATTTACTGAGTTTCCTAATGCTAAAAGTAGCTAACTGCCGCTAACAGTAATGTTAGATGCCATTAGCTAGTTAGCTCTTGCAGCTAATATTAGCTAACTCAGGCCTGAGGTGCCAGGAGCTAAACCCAATGTAAAAAACACCTCAGTATTTTATTCCCTGTCGTCAAACTGTCCTCTGTTGGCATCAGATGCGGTATTCAGACGTAAGGGGAGGAAACACGTAAGTGGAAGCAAACAACGCTCTGCTTTCAGTTTCATGTGCAGCCATTGGAAGGGCAATGAATCATCCATGGGGTGCTGTGGTGCAGAGGCAGAGCGGGTCATCCCTAATCGGGAAGGTTGTTGGTTCGATCCCCGGCTTCCCCTGTCCTATGTCGAGTATCGTGGTGCAAGATACTAAACCCCATGTGCATCGGTGTATCAATGCGTTGTTGGCGTTTGTTTCAATGGGCTTTGCCATCGCTGTGTGAAAGAGCGAATGTGGCACGTAGTACTATGTAAGCTGTGGTATGACGGGTTGCAAAATTGTATTTTACATATGTACTGTATAGATCTCATTGCCACATTTTGGAGGTAGTTTTACCTTTAGCACTTTTTCACAAGACCGGATAAATCTGTCTTTATATTGGTTATGTACTACAGTCCTTTAAAGTAGCTGTAATTAAACCTCTTCTTTAAAAGCCCACTCTTGATCCAAAGGTTTTAGTCAGCTATACCTCCCCTTTCTCTGTAAGATTCTGGAGAAAGTAGTCGCCCAACAGTTGTGTGACTTTGAACATAACAGATTTGAGGATTTTAAGTCAGGAAAGAACATCACAGCACAGAGACAGCCTTTTTGTCAGTCATTTTTAGCAGATTGATCTCAGTTTGTACATATTAACAATGAATCCTCTATGCAACACTAAAATTAGTTTGTTCCACAAGGATCTGTGCTTGGACCAATTAACTTTGATTGTTACGCAGATGATACCCAATTATATCTACTGACCAAGCCTGATGAAATTAATCAATTTAGCTTTATTTTTATAAGTAATAATTTTAAGCATTCCTTAATATAAAGGCATAACAGCTCCTCGGAATGTTGTATAGGGCACTGATTGATGTCCTCATACAGTCTAAAATATCAGTTTTTCAATATCAGAAATATTCAAATCAGTTAAGTTTTATTTTAATATAATCTCTTTTCTGAAAATGATTAAAGGAAAGAGAAAAACCCTAAAAGCCTTAACTGTATTAATTGTCATTGGGTTAGTGCAACAATCTCTAACTCATTTTAAAAGTTTCTAGAAAGACTGTCTTCTTAATTTAAAGATGTTTGTCAAAGTACAAAGAAGTGACATAAACAATTGAAACGTGTTGCTTTGATTTCAATACAGAGTTTTCTTGAGCCAGCATTTAGCAACTGCAGCTAAAGACTCTGAGCACTGCTTGTAGCTGCTTGGGCTAGGCTTCAAAACTTATTTTGACTCCCTAATTGCAAATTCAGTAAGGATGCAGATATTAATTTAAATTATCTTTGGAAGAAAAGCCATGACATGGATTCATTAGCACCTTACATTCACTGTTCTTTCCTCCCACACCTGTCTTTTATGCTCCTTTAATTGACTGTGGTGTGAGCAGGTCAGTTGTGCTGGCAATTTATTGTTCATTAGTTGCGATGTTGGCAGGTCTCCCACCTCTAAATCCTGGGTGGCCCTCTGCGTCCCTCAAAGTCAAACCCAGTAGTTTGTCTGAGGGGAGAACATCTTTAGCTGCTCTCTTTCAATCATTTCAGTCAAATAAATTAAAAAGTAAAAAATGTCTCAGATGTCAGGCTTTTGCTAGTGTGCTGACAAAAATGATCCTTTGTAGTGTTGTGTTTATTTACACTGCCATCACAAAATTGAATGAAAGTGCAATTTGTTGATCACGTTGTCAACAAGCTGCTCTTGCAAAGCAAAGGAGTGACATTATTTTGTGTGACTAAAACACAAGATGCCTCCTGAAGAATGCATTGCAGAGTAGAAAGATTAGACAGGGCAGATCTACAGAAATATTCATGGGGTGGCCAGAGAGTGACATGGAGGCTTTAAGGGGTGGCAGAAATGTATGCTGATTTAATTATAAACAATTACATATATCAATATTTGCTTGGAAATAAATGAAGATATTTGAACTCAAAAACATTACATTACATTATTACACTAAACTAAACTGTGGCCATTGATTTTAGCATTTTTAGTTTGGCAGCTGGGGTGACTAGGCATCTTTTAACCCCTCTAGATCCAACCCTGTCATTACAGAAGACTGACAGAAACAGTCCTGAGAACCAACTTTATCATGGAGCACATTATTAATCACAATACTAATGATGAATATCTAAATAAGTACATTTGTATCGTTGGGATTGCTAGAATAGAGTACAATTGTAAACCCTACGTTGCATAGATGTAGGAATGACAGTTGTGTTCCCAACTCACTACTTGTCAGCCCATGTGCTACATGAGCATCACTTACAATGAATAATGTAAATTTATGGAAAAAAATGAATCTTTATTTTAGATATGAATTTTCTCCTTCTTTTTTTTTTGTCAGACTAATTTTAATCCACAACTTGAGTATAAAAACACACAGTGGCTAGTCAACATGGATAAAAGCTAATTTAATTTTAAGAGGTGATTCAAAAAGGACAGTACTAACAGCAAATGTTTTCATCCTGGATTTGAGAAAAACAGACGGTTCCTGTTTGCAGATCTCAGGCAGACAGATGAAATAAAGCCAGGTATGACCCATGTGTAGCACTGATCTACTTGCTAGAGGCAAACAGTGCTGGATTTGTGTGAAAACGACACTCACTTTCATGCTTTTCACTGTAAGGAGACATGATCATTCTATAACACTCATGGGTCTGTGACACCCGATCTGGAAATGAGACTGTTGTTAATACAAATTGTCCTCCAACACTGGTTACAACGCCACCCAGAACACACACACACACATAAATCCTGAGACCACCCGGGTCTGGACAGACCACCAGGCCAACCAGTTCAACGCTGCATGTTTTTGATCAGCAGGTCTGGGAACACGCATAAAACCTGGTAAAAGGTGGACACACACACACACACACACACACACACACTCAAAGCTACACACAGACACACACGGACAATAATGGAGCCCTGGGTTTTATGTTTTAAGTTATGTCCAGCTGTGAATGCAAGTATAAGTGCGTGTGTGTGACATGATGAGAACTAATGGGCTGAGTGATAGAGGCACACACAGTGGGGTAGTGGGTGTGTGGATGGGGATTAACATGGGGACACCAGAAATATGTCAAGGTCTAATTAAAGCTAGGGTAGGTAATGTATTTTAGAAGCATTTTTTTATATATGTTGTAATTAGGGCCCGAGCACTGACCGTGTGAAGGCCCTATTGTAATNNCTATTGTAATGCAAGGAATTATTAGGGCCCAAGCACTAACGCGTGAAGTACAATAACTTAAACAACTGATGTAATAAATACCAATGTGGATGTGTCAGTCAGTAACATCAGTAGTGTAAATGTGGATGTGTGAGTAATATGAGGTGTAAATGTTGTCAAGCGAAAAACAAAGCAGGAACCAAACAAAGCTGAGAACGTGCTGCTGCCGGAAAAGGATGGAGCCAAATGAGAGAGAGCCAAAGCTAGGCCAGTGTTTTCCTCTTTTTGGACACCTGACCCTGGTGCTCCAAATCTGGTTGGCCGCTGATAGTACCTTCAAGGACATACAGGAAAAAAAACAATAACTTGTCCACCACATCAGCAAATCACCATGTTGGGCAGGGATCACAGACACCCCTCTTAAAGTGGGTGTCCCAAAAGGATCACTGACATACTAACAACACACCCCGCAGGATACATGACTGTAACCTCCCTTCTCAGGTACCCTTCAACAGGCAATATCAACTTTGAAGAAGACACTAATGATCAATCAATGCAGAGGAGCACAAGACAGTGCATCTGCAATAAGATTCTCTGTCCTTTATATGTCTTATATCCAGGTTGTAAGCTTAAAGAAACAACGACCACCACATCAGCCTCTGGTTTGCACATCTAAGTAAATGCCAAATTAATGGTGAGTTGTCCTTCAGCCAAACGGTCAAGGGCATAGATGCATTGAAGGTGTGAAAATGCCATGTGTCACTGTAAAATCAACCCAACACTATATGATTTATTGAACACTGAAATGTTGCAGGGGCATTCAACCCAAATGAAATGGAAAAATAACTGGTCTCAAACAAACCGACTTTCCACAACAGCGGAGTTGT
>NW_023339729.1:488972-494864 GCF_004916995.1 Morone saxatilis
ACACATAAAAATAAAAACAGTAAGAAACTTACTTCTGACCACTCAAAGCGCTTTTACACTACATGGCCCTTTTCATACATTCACATTCGATGCACGGCGGGAGCATTTCGGGGTTCAATATCTTGCTTCAACATGTGGCACCAGGAGCTGGGGATTGAACCCACAACCTTCCTATTAGGGGACGACTTGCTCTGCCTCTGCGCCACAGCCGCCCAAATTTAAGTGTTTTCTATTCATGTTAATATATTTAAATATACTTATAACTGTTAATAATTGTTCAATTTGAAGTTCAAATTTGCCTTAGCAATAATAAAAGCTTTCTTTTAATATCCTTGATAGTCATTTTGTGCTTCTTTCAAACAAAAAAAAACCCAACAACTATTGGTTCGGGCACTGGCATCAGTACAGCTTTAAAAGTATAATTTTAGCACCGGTATTAAAAATAAACCAAACAATAACCAACTCTAATCAGACTGCATTAGTTTTATCTAGGTTTACCTAATAAACTGACAGTTGAGTGTATATTTTCTATGTAATGATCAGTACTAAACTTTGCCAAGGTACCTCCAATCACTTCCTGACAGTATTATTGTTGTTTTAGTAGGTGTCCTTTCCCTGACTAGTCTGTATCTTTTGTGTCTTTATTTGCTGTTTTCAGAGTTGAAATGTGCTGATGGGAAGAAAAGCATTTGAAGGACATTAACTTCCACCGATAAGCCACGTCATGAGTTCCTCAGAAAAGGTAAGATAAAGTAGAATTACATTATCACATTAACAGCCAGTATTTTATGAATTGCCACCACATCAACCATCACATACAGAACCACCTGTTGAGTCATCCATTTGTTTCCCTGGCCTTCCCATTTAGTGGTGTAGAGGGACAGTGGTAGGACCTACAGGATATTCCAGCTGTACATTTACACCAGTCTTCTTGTTGTATGTAATGTGTAATTTTTGTGGATCTGTTAGATTAATCATGCTGCTCTGAAATGTATCTTGCTTTGCATTTTGCAATATATATTTTTGTATAACATGTTTTTATGCACTCACATTTGTAAAATATTTTGAAATGAAAAATGAAAACTGTGATGGCACATGACTGGTCATGTGACCCAAATGCGGCCTATTTGGCACACCTGTGAGTGCTCATGCAATTTTGCTTAGCAAACCTGAGTAAGCTGCAAATCCCAGCAAAGTTATTCCCGTGTGTGGTGGTCAATTCTGATTGCTTACTACATGCTCCTGCGACCTACCAGCACCTGACTGTTGTTGGAAGTACAGCCCTAATTTAAAATAATTTAAATAATTTCCCTCTGGGATTATTAAAGTATTTCTGATTCTGATTCTGAAAAAAAAAAATTCAGTCTAACAACAGTCAGAGTAGGGATGCCACCATACCTTACCATACCTTATTCAGAGAGACAGAGACTGCGATGCGTTCATCATTCAAAAAAGAACACCAGAAGCCCTAGGAGTGCGGATATAAACAAAAGCACTCCTATGGATGTCACTCAAATGGTTGTGTAAAAAAGCTGCTTGTTGTTAAAATATCTGTGTATTTGAGTGATCAGATGAGATGAATTTGAAAATTGAGATGATCCCCTGACAAAGTTGTTTGCGGCTTTGCTCACTACCGCTTCTCGTACTCTGATTCGATTAAGCTGAGTAGCATTCAGTGTGATTTTGTTTTTTTTCACCAACAGCCTCTGCCGTGATTTAACATACTGAGTTGGTTTGAAAAGCCACAAATGAAGGCCCACAATTGCCAACAGTGTGGAACAGCACAAAAGTAAATCTCTTATCTTAAAGTATAGGGATTATAGACGCTCACAGATGCCCCAACATTGGTAGATGGCCGAAGTTCGGCCCGGTGTGTCAGAGCCTTGAAACTTTGTGATTCCCAATAATAGGTTATTATTAGGTTAGTATGCCTATGCAAAATGTTTTTAGGAAGATCCTCAGATTTTTTTTAGATTTATCTTTTAGTATGTTCTAAACCATTGTTCAAATTTGTCACATCAGTGTTACGTTGGCAGGACCACAGCAGCAGCCGCCAAGTCATTTGACGATCTAGGTGGGAACCTTGGAGATGATAAAGCAAAAAACTCTGGGGAAGAAGATAAGCTAGTTACATGCATTAATGGGACATGAGTGTGTGCAGAAAGAGGGAGGTAAAGAGGAGCTCAGTGCATCGTGGGAAGTCCCTTGGCAGTCTAGGCCTAACTAACTAAGATTTATCAAAGAGGAAGGTATTAAGCTTGCTCTTAATGGAACTGGCAGCTGGTTCCACAGGGGAGGAGCTTGGTAGCTTAAAGCTCTGGCTCCATTATACTTTTGGAAACTATAGGAACCACAAGTAGCCCGACAGGACCTCTGTGAAACAATCAAATATGACGGCCACTTTTTCATTCAACCTTGAGCTTCCTCAACCATTGCGGCTCTCTATGCCTGCAAAGGTACACCTTCAAGTGAGTAGCCCTGTAGTAATGGAGATGCAAATCTCTGCCAGGCCAGGCTGGGCTGATGCACTGCGACAAACCAAGTTGAGACAAGCTAGCATATGTGTATGGAAAAACGCTTTAAGACATGATGGTACCTGACCATGGGAGCTTTGTAGTTGAGGAGCAGGATTTCAAATTCTATTCTGAATTTTACAGGTGCAGAAAAGCTAATAAGGGAGAAATGAATGACAAATTACATTTTTCAATCAATCAGTCAGTAGTATCAGCAAACGTCATTTATGCTATTAAAATATTGAAGTTCTGTACCCAGCCCTAGGCAAGCTAAAATGAGCCAACTAACACATCCCCTCCAATAGTATTTTGCTAGTGTTAACATTATCAAGAAAGCAAGTTAAGATTAGTCAGCCAGTTGCAACCAAGCCACGCTGAATAACGTTATCCGGTGCTGGCCATCCCACAACACAAGTAAGTAATGTCACAGAATTAATGCAGGCTTCTGGTGCTGTGGAATGGCTGGAACCAGATAATGTTAATGGCTGAGTTGCAGCTGGTTGGCTAACCTTAACTAGCCTGCATACTAACATTATCGCAAGCAAAATTCTATCTCAATGGATGTGTTATTTGGCTAACTTTAGCTTGCCACATTACATCAGCAGCTAACGAGATCCATGATACTATGTATTATGACAGTGTAGATTTTAGCCAAAAATATATTATGTAATTGGACAAGTTTAACGATTGCTTTCTTCTACTAGTTGAGCGATGCAGGGCAGAAGCGACCTGGTAGCATAGGAACATAACAGAGTAAAGCACTGTAAATATGATTTATTTATTTTACAGCATTCAATGTTCATTTCAGTATTCAGTCTTATGTATGTCATGTCACTGTTGTGGCCAATGTCTATGATCGTGCAAGCACTGCAGTAAAGACTGCAGCAAATGTAGATCTCTTTCTGCCACCAGAAAGGTGTTGCCCACAAAATATGTCATCACTGTTTACAAACACAAAAAAGGCTATAAGATACGTATAAATGTGGATGTCTTTTCATATAGTTGTATTTTGGTGTATAATTTATATATGTACATATGCATTAATGTATGGCTGTAGGGTTCCATAGCATGGCTGACAGTATTTCATAAAGTCTTCCATTTCTTTTTCTGTTGATCTCAGTTGAAACAGACCGACAAGAGCATACCTCATCAGTGTCCAGTGTGTGGGAAGTCTTTCAGTCGGATCTGTAGTCTAAGAAGACATGAACTCACTCACACTGCAGAGAAACTGTACCACTGTGAACAATGTGGCAGCAGTTTCAACCAACTAAATGCATACAAGCTACACCTGCATACCCATGCTGAAGAAACACCATACTGCTGTGACCAGTGCGGGAGGAATTTCAGCAGCCAAAGTTCATTTAGAAAACACATGACTGACCACACTGGACCATACCAGTGTGACCAGTGTGAAAAGACTTTCAGTTACTTAAGTATTTACAAGATACACATGCGTGTCCACACAGGAGAGAAACCATACAGCTGTGACCAGTGTCCAAAGCATTTTAGTTTTTTAAGTTCATACAAGCGACACCAGCTTAGCCACAGTGGAGAGAAGCCATACCAGTGTGATTTTTGTGGAAAGAGTTTCACTCAGTCAGGGCATTTTAGTCTGCATCTGCGTAACCACACTGGAGAGAAACCATATGAGTGTGACCAATGTGAAAAGACTTTTAGTGACTTAAGTAGTTATAAGATACACATGCGTGTCCACACAGGAGAGAAACCATACTGCTGTGACCAGTGTGGAAGGAGTTTCTCACAGTTGGGTAATTACAAATCACACATGCGTATCCACACCGGAGAAAAACCATTCCGCTGTGAACTATGTGAGAAAAGTTTCTCCATTTCAAAAACGTACAAACAACACTTACATACCCACACTGGAGAGAAACCGCACCAGTGTAAAGAGTGTGGGAAAGGTTTCGGTCGACTAAGCAACTATATGCGCCACCTTCGTATCCACACTGGAGAGCAACCATACAGCTGTGACCAATGTGGCAAGTGTTTTAATAGTTCATACAGTTACAGCCGACATCTGCGTGTCCACACCGGAGAGAAACCATACTGGTGTTCACAGTGTAAGAGACTATTTACTCGATCACAGTCCTTAAAGAACCATCGCTGTGTTGAAGTAGATGAAGACAGTCTGACTGTATCTAATAAAGAAGTACAATTGAGCTGCTCCCCAACAGAACCCAAAAGTGACAATCAAGAACCAACATAATAAATCAGTGTGTATGTTCTTGGTAATAAAAGAACATGTCACCCAGTGTAACGGTGTGTCAGTGATGTTTTTAATATGGTCTTTTCATAGGAACTTCTGATATTAAGTCAAATATAGATTATATCACCATCACTAGAGATCTGACTGAAATTATAGGAGCTGAAAAAATAATGAAATAGCACAAAGTTATTTAATTAAACTTACAAAGTGAGTTAAGCCATTTTATATTTGGTTAGTTTAATTTTTTTCTTACCATTAACTGCTGAATTTGTTTGCCAGCTAGCTTGCCAGTATTAATCCCATCTAATGTTAACATTTGTTACCAAAATGTGTTAATATTGATTACTCAAAAGGACTCAGATTACTATAGAAATGATACCATTAAGGCTCTTACATAATGATTCCAAAGTCAGGACTTGTGTGTAAGGACCAGCCAGTCTAGCACTGAGCCCCAGTCTTTCTGTTAAGGCTGAGGTTCTTTGCCGTTTATCAACCACTCATAGCAGTATCAATCAATCAATTTGTGTCCATCATTTAAGAACACAACCTATGGATACTATAGATTCATTAAAACAACAAGAACTGTCCTTTGTGATAAGATTCAATCTGGAGGAATATAGCTTTGCTTTTTAGTTACTTCTAAGTTTATTTTAGACGTAAAGAATATGCTTATTTAATAGATTTGTGTGACGTATATTTAGTTGTTATTAATTAATTCTCCGTTGTTTTAGTCTTTAATATTCAAATGGCAAAATATGCCAAAAAATGGAAAGTTAATGATTATGTACCAGCAACAAACAAAAGCCTCTTTGGAAATTGGAAAATGTCTTACTTTGCTGTCTGCCAGATTGAAACAATGTACACCACTGGAAAGCGTATTCTCATGTCATGGTCCTCTGGATCAGTGTAGTAAGATGCGTTAAATTTAGCCACGGCATTTACAATACTGATTCTATGCAGTTATTTTTGTAAAATGGTATGCTAATCACAGATCTTTAACCTTGTCACATGCTTCACGTTTTTCATCAATCCAGAAATGTCTACTTCATCTCATTAATCACAATCAGAAACTGCCATTGTTCCTGCTCATCCCTGGCCTTTCAATGTATAGATAATAGGGCTGCAGCGATCGAATATTTTGGTAATCGAGTA
>NW_023339729.1:494964-499188 GCF_004916995.1 Morone saxatilis
GCCAAACACAGGGGCGCCATCTTTCTTTCCAGGATCATTGAGTTAGACATACACAAATAATACTGCTTTGACTAAATTTATGGGAGAAATTAGAGAATCTCTTTGTGTATCAATACCTCTGTATTTCCCTCACCATACCCCCTTCTGACACATTGTCTTTCCTATGTTTCCACCTAGCATAGTAGGGCAATAGATATTTTGGTAGGCAGGGCTTGCCAAATGGCCCTTGCTACACTAAGTTAGTGCATGAAAAATCAGCTTTCTTCCATGCAGCCTTTTACTCTGGAGTTGCTTTATTGTTCGTCAAAGCAACACATTGAGCTGTGAGATAGAAACAAGGTTGTTAGTGTTAGCAACAAGGGTGTGATGAGCAATAGGTTTACTTGTGGATATTAGGAATTTTCTGTTGCCAAAAGACAGCCAAAATTATGCCCCACTCATGTCTCCTGAGCTGTCCACCAACAGTTCCAGACATTGGTCAAAGGTGTATCTTGGAACTCTGGCCTGGGAGAGCAAGGTTTAGTTATTACTGCAACACATTCATGCAGCTGTCCATCACCTGGAGTTGGGAAAAGAATAGCAGAATTAATGACAATACATCTTTTAACTATGATGTTTGGCATGTCAAACAAAACAGTGCTGTATTTAAGCCACCTTGCTTTTGAAAATGTTTTTGGTTAAGCAGAATAATTGACACTACATGTAACCAGGTAGGTAACATTGAACCAGTAAAGTCAGGTCACTGTAACCTATAATGTCACATGTTGCTATCACAGCCTTTTCTGCAGCTGCCATTGCTCTAAGGTAATTGCGAGGTCTTGCTGCTACAGAATCAAGTTTTGTTAAGAGGTAGGGTATCCCAAACCTCTACCTCTTTGTTGTCCCCAATGGTCCTGGATTAGTTCTAAGGTCATCTAACCCCTGTTTTTCAACAGTCTGTGTGAATGTCTTGTTACAGTCTAGTTGGCCTATGTTGGAGGAGTCTGTAGAGCAAGCTTTAAGTCAACAAAAGCTTTCTAAGCTTCCAGTGTCTATTGGACTTTGTATTTTGCAGCGATGCCTTTCCCATGATCAATTGTTATCAATGGGGCCTAAATTTCAGCATAACTTGAGATCCACTGTCTGCACTAGGATGTCATTTAAATTTTTTTCTTTAATGCTGCATTAAAAATGTCATAAATGGCTACAGGTAAACATCTTGCCTTGGAAGGAGAATACAAACCACTACTGACCATCGGGGTCGAATGGGATGCAGGAGAAATGCAATAGCCAAATCAACAACAAAAAACATTTACTGTCAGAACTTTAGAGAAGCATTGTGTGTGGATTTGGAACATTTGGTGCATGTGCACGGATTGCAGCATTTACTGCTTGCAAATCCTGAACAAATATCACCTTCTCGGGCTGGCCAGCATCTCTGATCTTTATGACAAGAAAAAATTGGTGACTGAGCAGGAGATTTTTATACATGGAGCAATCACTCCAGCTTTTAGGAGAGATTCAAAAATATTTTAAAGTTTAATACCTTCAATTGCTTCCTTTTTAAAAGGATAATGATTTGGACAAGGCCTGTATGAGGGCCATTTGGCACTGCTCCTTTAATTAGACCTACATCACACTTCATTAGACATCTTCAAAACATGTATTTGTCATGACATGGTTCATAGTCAATTGTTACCAAATGTATCATTTTAAGTTCTGTGTCTGGAATGAGCTCAACATTTTTTTTGGTTGTTTCTTTTTTCCATATAAAGCAAACCTCTAGGACATAGACTTTTTTAAAGAAATATGGATATAATTTTATAGCCTACTTCTTAAATTATTATTTAGAGTACTTAATATATATCCTGCTGCCATTTTGAAAGTGGAGTCATGTTGTGTTATTCCAAACTAGTAAAACAAAAATAAACATATGTTTTAAGCTTTCGTCTTTGTCAATTTGGTCGACACAACAAGCATCAACAGGCATTAGTGCAGTAAATGCAATGCAAACACATAGACTGTGACTGTGATACACAGTATCCAACCCACACTTTTTCTTCTCTACTTTGTGTGTTTATTGGCCCATTTTTTGCTATAGTCTGTGGCCACATCATGAAAATCCTTTCTGCAGATATATCTATGCCATTGAAACTATAATTTTTTGTTCCACTGTTGGAACCTTTGGATGGCACTATATGGAACATAGATTTCAGAATTCAGACTCAAATACAATAGGGGAGAGTAAATAGCGTGGACTACATAGTAAATATAGATGTAATTTCAGATATAGCCTGTTCTAAAATATAAATTCAAAGACAAGGTATGCTTTGCAAACACTACATTTGGATGGGAAACCATAGACCTTAAATTGTTAAAAAACAAAAAATATTTATATAATCTTAAAGGGAACAACCAGCAGATCAGATAGCAAACAATTATTTATCTTGTACTTACATACTCATCACTAGACACCACACACTGTTGGCAGATCATACAAATGATTTTTATGTATAATCACACACTGTACACTAGCTCAAACAGGATGAAAACAGACATTTGTGGAATCAAAATCATTAAAATCTTTCCTTTATGGGCTGATGGTTAAAAGCATCCTGACTGGCTGACTGTTAATTGCTTTCTGGTCATTTAGCAATTATTAGTGTCTTCAGTTATTTACACATTCAAACCTTTATTTCTTTGAGTTTATAAATTCACTCATTTGTTTATTTTACAGTGTGTTTTCATGTATTTGGTGACATGTTTTCATCCTCCATTGTCACAGATCAATACTACATACATACATACACATACATACATACATACATACAATATACTGTATACAATACAGTCATATTCATAGCAGTTTTGTAAGTGTACCATAAAACTTAAATTAATAGCCCAGGCTTCTGTTTGCTTCAATCACTGAACTCAACCTGCCTATATTTTACACAGGTATCTATATGGGACAGGCATTGAGTTCTTTTTTTTTTTTAAACTCTTGCAAAGCAAAGATGGGTAATACTATCAAATTAGTTATTTAGGGGTGTCCTGGTATACCGGTAGCCTACCTTAGAAAGGATGAAAGCCGAAGGAAAAAGGGTAAAAATCTTATGGACTAAAGCTTTTTGATTACCATGCCAGTAAATCTGAATGAATTATACTTTGGTCCTCATGGTTTCCGTAAAATAAACTCAATGATTGAATTGAGGAAAATCTAACCGAAGTGTAGCATGTCCGTTTTGACATTTAGTTTTTTACTTTTCTATCTCTCTAAGCAGCTTAGAAACAGTTGAGGTTTTGTCGATCCAACTTCTATGAAAACCAAACCTGGTGTTTGAGACCTAGTTAGTTGTCAAAATGGGTAGCCATAACCCCTTTAGTAAAAAGGGACTCAGTGTTTAATTGAAGTTTTATGGTATTTCATGTAATTGACTGAGAAAAGATACAAGAGATGGAAAAAAATGCAGCTGTGACTCTAAAAAGCTACTTCCAATTACATATTTGAAAACCTCAAAGGGGTTTCACAAGATTCAAAACTTTATTTGTTGTTTTTAGGTGTTCCTGGAATAGTCTCATCACCATCCACACTTTGTCTAAAATTTCAGTTGAGTTGCGTTTTGTAACATTTAAACTTAAAAATGTCATTAAAACAACTCAAATAGTACAAATCACAAACATACAGTGTCAACTTAAACATGCAGTGGGTTAGACAAATTACACATCATAATAATCCACAGATCTTGCTGTCAACAAGTTATTTGGCAGTGTTTCAATAAAAAAACACTTAACTTAAATTAACTTAACTTACAAACTAAATGGCCAGATGATGTTGAAGCTCAGAAGCTTGTTTCACTCCTGTGAAGAAGCCTGTTAACTGTCACAGCTTGTGTCACATGAATAGTACCGCATGATTAACTACGTCCAAAGCGGTTAAAATTTTGTAACTAACCTATGTGATAGGCACCGTAGAATAAAAAGAGAAAATATACAGAACATTTACACCTGATAATCAAGTAATAATATTTGGTTGCTGGACAAAAACTGTTCAGCTCCATTCTTGAAGGGCGGCTGTAAGTTCAACAAACCACCAGAAGTCACTGTGCTGCAGCACAAATATTAAGAATGCTTCAATAAGCTATCATCCACCCGTCACTACCTAAAATTTCACGTCATTTTTACTGGACATTAGCCTCATTATCTATTAGGGCTGCAATGATTCCTTGAGTAACTCGATTACAAAAA
>NW_023339729.1:499288-507728 GCF_004916995.1 Morone saxatilis
AGCGGTCTCCCTCAGCTTCTGGCGATGAGGGCTTGGGAGTTGGGTGACGTGAAAATTTCCGCGATATCAACACTGGCAGCTTAGATCAGGTCGTCAACAAATCGGAAGGTTGGCAGTTCCCAGCTCCTTGCTGCATATCCTTGAGCTAGATACTGAACCCCAAATTGCTGTTGTTGTTCGATGTCCTGTAGAAGTGAAATACTGCCACATTTTAGACCGTTTATTGGCTAGTGCGCAATGTTAACTAGTGATGACATGTGCTGTCTTGCCTGTAACGTCCACACCAGAGAGCAAATATTTCAAGACAGATCTTGTACCGAACAGAAGCTGCTGACATCTGCAGTGTGATTTGATCAGGACGGTAGACACTGGCACAGTGTTTTGGTAGCCAACCTAGGAAAAGCGCAACAAATGTTAAGAAATAAGGATTTAAAATGTTTGTGTTTTTTAGTTGAAATTGTTTCAGGGAGGTGTTGATTAACTGTATAGTAATTTTGGATGTTGCATCATTACTCATTAAAAACACATAGAAGTTATCCTTAAAAATGTTTAGTTACTTCTTACTAGTGTAGTAGTCCAACAATGAAATGGAGTTTTTCCAGTGTTCATCAAAACGCTGATAGAATACAGCATCCACTATATATCCTAAACCTCCCTCCACACACCAGATCTCTCCAGCAACACTAGAGGGGCCCATCACACACTGAGTAGAGTAAATGTCAGACTGGCTTTTAGTCATTGGCAAGAGCTTTGTGAAATAAAAGGCTGCAGACAAATGCAAAGACTTTCTGTTGGACTATAAAGTTGTCAACTTGCTTGGTGTTTGGCTGTGTTACGCCTCCTTCACATAGACCGCCTGAGCAGCACATAGACTGCCTGAGCAGCACATAGACTCTCCGGTGGGTGATGTCTGACAGGTGCGCAGAGTTCACACCATTGACAGTATGGTTCACACAGAGCATGTCAGATGCGTGACTGCTGCTGCTAGCCCTATGTTTCCCAATACACTTTTCACTGTCCATGAAAGATCAAAATTTCATTTAACTTACAAGGCCATATAGTTTAAATGTAAATGTGAAGAGTGGTAACCAGAAAGCACGTGTGGTTTGTTTACCCCAGAGAGAGAGGGGCAGTGGAAAGATACTGCAGCTCACTTCTAGAAATTCTTTCAAGAGTGAAGTAGAGTTAAACAAAATATTACTTCAGTGCTTTCACTTTGAAAAGGGTGTTTAAACTATACTGAAATAGTGTATATGACGACCTATCTATTCTCTTTTGCTTGCGGTAAAAAACAGACGAGACCTCGATGCTGCAGATGCGCGAGACGCACCACTCTAATCAGTTAACGGGGCGCCGAAATAAAAGGCAAGACGTTCCGCCATGCGGGCGGTGTGACCAGGATTTTCAAACCCTTTCAAGGGAAAAGCACTGTAGTAATATTTTATCTTTATTTATAAATAATCTTTTATTTAACACAGAATTTCTGGAAGTGAACAGGTTTAAGTGCACTATCTTTCCAATGATCCAGTTGTCAACTAGATAGTTTTTGATCACAAAGAATGTAAATCATAACAAAGTACAACTCTCAATATTAATAACAGTGGTATTGCACCCAGGGGCGCCAAATTGCACAAATGCTAAATCTTACATAATGTTGCTTCAATATTTGGCTTGTTTTTGGAGTTGTGGTTGCTTATTTGTCTCGCGAGAGTATGCTTCACTCGTGCCCACTAATTAACGAATCTTACCCCATCAGATAGAACTGTCGAGTCGTTACACTCCATTTCTATCTTCAGTGGAGTGGGCGGATTAAAAAAAACTGGACCCAGGCAATAACACAACTTTCCAATATATTGTTCACATTAACAATTGTTTGTCAACGTTATTCGAACATAACACAAAGCGAACAGGCTAAGTCATAAGTATATCCACGTAACGTTATCCCGCTTCGTTACGACAAACAACAACCAGGTTCAACTAGCGTACATAACGGCCTAGCATCACACATCCACACTAACAAGCTAACACAACTTAGCAGCAACGGGCCAGAAGAAACCAGTTACGTTCATATGGTTAGACTGCTTGCAGGCTTAAACACAGCGTGATATCAATAATAACTAACGCAGCTACAGACTCCCTAAGGTAACAGAAGAGAACGTTTACATTTTGCTCTCTCACCGTCTGTCTTATGTTAATAATGCCACGCAAATACCGCCATCTTGGAGAATGACGAGCACTGTGGGAACTTCTTCTTCTTCTTCTTCTTCTTCTTCTGCTTCTGCTTGTAGGACACTACACGTATTACTGCCTTCTGTAGGACAAACAATTAACTGACGCCATCACACATTGTCGTATATAATGCTGAATCATACAGGAAGTGTAAAACTGCTTTTGTGATCAGCTGGTGATTCTCATTTTGGCCAAAGAAAAATTTAATAGAAAATGACTAATCCATACACTTCATTGATAAACCACAGAATAGCTTAATGAGCCCACGCATGTGCCTGTTCTCAGCTGTAGGTAACTTACATGCTGCTGTCGTCTGTCATTGTCTAGAGATCAGTGGGGAAACGTTCAGCGTCACGTTACTACGTCACTCACGTCACCCGAGTTGCACTGCCGCGAGAACGTGACGTAATTCCCTGTCTTGTCCCACTTATAGGACGGTAATTCCCTGTCTGTTCCCACTGTATAGCGTTCCATTTGTGCTTTGGGCGTTACGAGTCGGACAGAACCCATGGACGCCACCAGTGCAGCAGCTGTGATTTGTATTGTTTGTGGCTCATCTAAACAAGCTCAATGGTGAAATAGATAATGTCTTTTTCTACAGAAACACTAACATTTCAAGTAATTCCGTTATTGCAAGCCGTTACATTTCAATTGAATATTTTGCCATTTTCCGCTATTTCAGTTCAACAAGTGCTGTGGGTTTGTCTTCGGAGCACCAGGGGCATGGCGGGCTAATGTTATGTTCGCGTACATTAGCCGTTATTTAGCAAAACGCAGCTCGGGAAACAGAAACTGGTACCATTGTATTGCATGCACAACAAAACACCGTGCAATGCATTAAATGTGGTGGACCGGACTAAAGCAGCAATGTAAACAAGTTGTACGGGGAGCATTTAAATCGACATAAAAACGACCACGTAGTACAAATACAAAGAAAACTACATCTCAATAAATGGGCGGCAGCATCTTTGTTTTGCGAGTTCGTACGTTCCTGCTCGTTTCAACTTCTGTACTCTGAGGCTTAGGGTTATATTATTATTGATTTATATTTATTATGTAGACATTAGGATCTGCTGCTCCCACGAGATCTGGGTCTGTATGCTTTTTGTATCTTTTCAGTTCACAACTTCTGCTGGTCAGAGCTCGTCTGCTGATAACATTAAGTTAGAATTTGTATTGGGTAGTAAAAGCAGCATTTTTAAAATAGCCAAGCACCCTGTATCATAGTACATGTTGACGTTTTTAGACAAACCAAATACGTTTGGAAATCGGTCCAAAATCCAGCGAATAATTCTACTTTGAGATTTGAGGGTTCCTCTTTTCCTTCCTAAGTTGATGCACCGCTGCCTGGCTGCTAGCCCTGTTTCCCAGGATGGGCCGCTCTAGTGGGCGGCAGCAGTCGATGCGGCGTCTATGCTCTGAGGTACCCCTTGAGTTGGAACGGCTGAAATTCCGACCAAAAGGGGGTGTGTCTCGGTGAAATGTCGCGAGATAGCTGCGAGATTTCCAACTCGGACGGTCGGTTTCCGAGACAAATGGAAAGCACCAAAATGGTGTTTGTCACTCTGGTCTGTTAAGCAGCATATTTGCTACTGATGCGTTTTGACTCTTAAACTGTTGTGGTCCGGGTAGACTAACATACCGTTTTAGGTATGTTGTGTTCTGTGAGCATAGTTTACCATGGCCCACCTTGGTCTATATTGGTCATCGTTGCCTACTGTATCTAACGTTATATGGGATTACTACACTGATATCGCCTGTCTGCTAGCTAGATACTTGTCATTGTGGTGGTCAAAGCAATGTTTTTTTTAATTATTATTATTTTGTTACTCGCTATGAATGTGTTATTAAACATTTATAGTTACGTGGTTCATATCCACTGTCTACCAGCCAAAGCTTATAGACTCACCCTAAACCTGTGTTGGCAAATTAGCTAGTCTATGTTTGTCATTCCAGTAAGTAGAACAGTGGATTGAAAACTCATTTTGATCAGCTCTTATTTACCCTGTTAAAGACACTTTCTGTATCTGTTTTAAATGTAAAGCCCCCTAGTGTTCTTTGGACAAAAAACCTTTATTTCTTGACAAGGTTTTAATTGTGAAACATTTGCAGTAATGGCTTCATTGACAGTATATATAATGGACACAGCTTCTGGGTCTGTAAAGTAAAGCCAACGCAGACTTAAAACCTGCATTTTACGTAAAGGCCAGCAGTCAATGCATGTTTACTGCAGTTGATGGAGCTCCCCATTGACTGCAATAAAAACAAAAAACGATACCATGTGCTGTAGTGGAGAAATTAGCCGACTTCTCACTCGATTTATTAGCTCAGTAAACAGTTTACCAATAAGTTCATCTCTTAAAAAATGTATTTTCCGGCAAGTGTGCCTCATGTCACGGAAGCCATTGCTGTAATTACATGGTTCAATCACTATGTCAGATTTCCTTCAATGTGCTATTCCTGGTGGCTTGCTTCGGAGCAGCTGAGTCACATGCAACACCAAGTGGTAAAATTGGGTATTACTGGTCTGGTCTGGTCTTACGCTTAAAACAACTCTATCTAAGATTTGGTATTTGATGCGATTTGGCACCCCCAGTTGCAATACCACTGTGGTAAACATGGACAGCCTTAAGTTTGTTATGTCTACATTACTTATAATCATAAGCTACAGAGTCAACAACTTTGCTAATCCCAAAATTCCACCAGGCTCAGGTTTAGGACGTTGTGTCTGGTGATCTGCGCATCTTCAAATCCCACCAAAAGCATTTTTAGAAGCAGAGAACAATATGTTCACCTTAGTAACAATTGCCCAGAAGTCCTGGTTGATATTAGATAACAATAAATTAGATTTTGACTGAGGCTGTCACTCTGATTGGCATTAAAATGAGGAATGGCTGTATATAGGGGATAACCTTCATTCTCTCTCCTTCTTTAATCTGACTAATTGGGGGCAAAAATATAAAGCAATCTTGTTTTATGCTAATATGTCAAACATTATTGAAGAAATATCAGTAGTTGTTTTAAGAAGCTTTGTCAATTATAGTGCTGTGCTACTTCCCCCTAGGCAGCCAGAGAGGAACTTGGAATAGGATGCAAGAGCAGTGCAGATAAAGGAACACACGCAGAACAGGACAGGACGGCAGAGAGGGGGAGAGAAAGAGAGAGGACATACAGTCAGGCTCTAGCCAGAACAACATCTCTGTGACTAACCGCTGAATCCCTGTAATGCAGGAGAACTGATGATCCAACGCACCAGAGGTAAGAATCAGAGATATATGCATGTCTCTTTCTGCCTCTTACTGTTTTCTGCAGTTGCAGTTGTGGAGCACAGCATGTGTGTGCGTGTGAGAGAGAGAGACAGACAGAGAGAGAGAGAGAAAGAGCTAAACAGAGGGAGTAATAGATCTTGTTACCTCAGACTGCAGGACAGTGTAATAAGCCTAGGGTTTTGCTGCTGTGCTGTCCTTGTGTGGATGTGTGTGTTTGAGAGGGCCTGTTTTGTACCTGTGTGGAATACATTACATTTACATGAGTTGTTACAGTTTTCCTGCTATCAGATAGAGAACAGTGTCTCTGTGCATGTTAACAGCTTCAGCGAGCTGTGTCATCGCATCTTGACAGCGTAGTCTAACGCCGCAGTACCACCACCCCCTCCACTCCCCTAACCCAACCACACACTCTATAGTCCCCTCTGTCACTTTCCCTTGCTGTATCCTACTAGTTTCACTCACTGTGATTCTGCAAGCTGGGCTAAATGGACTGGACAAGCTCCTCTTGGCTTGGCTTGGCTTGGCTCTGGGTTTTTTTCCATAGACAGAAAGCCTTATTTAAAGTCTGATTGACATTAAATGTAAGAATGAAAATTAACTATCCAGCCTGGGAACATAACCTTACTCATGAATAGGGTTGGGTATCATTTGAATTCTGTCAATTCCCACTCATACTCTGCCTATCAATTCCGGTTCTTATCGACTCCCAGTTTTAATGGTACTTTATCATTTGACTGGTGGGCAATGTCAGTTCCAAGGTCTTTGCCAATTTAATTAGCATCAAATAAAAATACCGTATTGTAACAATTATGTTACATGTAGGAAATAGGAGCTAATAAATGTCATTTTAGTCTGCTTCCATTACAGTGGACAAACCTAACATATACGACTACCTTATTAATTTGGATATCTGTCAATTTAATATGCTGTTTTGGTCGTCCGTCCAATGTGACGTTACTATAAACCAATTACATAACTGGTGTGAAGCAGAATCGCTGTTTCTATTTTGATAGCCAATTGTGTTTATCAAGGGACCTTTTACTATGAGCTAAGAGAACACGTCATTTACTCTGTAACATCATTAACTAACTTGTGATGACGTGTTTGTCACAGATGTACACACATTGACTATCCAGAGGGTTGTTTCACAAAATCCAGATAGCGGACTAAGACAGGATTTTCCAGTTATCCTGGCTGAATTTAGCACTCAGTCGGTTGCATGAAAGCAGCAGCACATAAGTTACCATGAAGATTTATTCTTTGTAGCTAGCCTGCTCCAGATAAGGCTGAGAGCTAGGCCTGATTAATCCTGTTGTCTTATCTGTTCAGTCGGCTGTCACTCCAATTGGAAACCAATGTGGTTTTACATGTATTTCTTCTGAGTAACATATTCAACCTCGACTGCTCACTTTTAAGGCAGAATATACAACTATTCATTTGTGCAAAGGACAGTCAACTCCTTGAATGGTATAATTATGACGGTTTCAGTTTAGAGTAGTGGTTTTCCTTTTTTACATAATATAAGCTTTACATAAGTAGGTTTGATTAGTCTCTATTTCAGGATCAGTAACTGGCTTTTGCCTTTATTGAAAAGGAAAGCTGGATATTCAGCTCTACCAGGGGAGCTATATGGTGCCCCAGTGAACGTGCATTTATCCAAATTGCTTAAACTTGACTTCATTTAGCTGCACCTTCTCAGCCTGGTTTAGCCTTTGTGAAACGTATTAAGGCAGGATGCACTGACTAGGCTAGGTCAAGTTATGTCCCACAGTTTACCATTTTTTTGACCATTCACTCTATGAATGCCTCAGATTTCTTTATTATTGTCATTTACTCTTTGGGAAGTAAAGAAAATGTTTACTTTACTTTTATGGCTCAGTGATGTATTCCTGCTCTCAAATGTTTAGATGCTTATTATTATCTTAATTTTGTGTAATGCTTTCTGTACACTTTCACTTGTTCTGTTTTTACCAGAAATATACCAGGATAAGTTTATAACATAAATCACAGTCACCACAATTTAACAAAAAAATTATTAAAGAGGAAAATAATGATATTAAGGAAAATGGTTGGTTCACAGTGAACCAAGAAAAAAGCAGTCTACTGATTTTTCACAAAAACAATAAACACAAATTAGTCTTATGTTCCTTTAGCCTGCTTGTGTTACTGTATTTTACTTAAACGCACTTTTTGTGTTTCCATAAATATATATTTTTTAAAGTATATTTTTGGGGGCTTTTATTGCCTTTATTACAGTTACAGCTGAAGATAGACAGTAAAGGGGGGCAGAGAGGGGATGACACGCAGCAAAGGGCCGCAGGTCGGATTCGAACTGCCACTGCAGCAAGGACTCAGCCTCGGTACATGGGTCACCAGCTCTACCCACTGAGCTATCCAGGTGCCCTCATAAATATCCTTAAGTAACACCTACTAGAGGGCAAGAATTATACCACAGCCAAACGGCAGGTGCCGTGGATGCATAAAAGTTGATTTTCTCATTAAACTACAAGCGACACAGCAAATAAACAAACTCACGCTTCCCATCGTGCTGGACATCAACAGTTGGGTGAGAGTTCTCCTACAAATATACTGGTAACCAGAGACATTCAGAAAGCTGACTAGTTAATGCATCACACACTCAGGTTGCCCACTAGCCCAACTTTCTTAAAGGGGAAGGATGCTGGTAACATCGATATACAGTAGGCTAGCAGTAACACACAGGTGCAGATAGGCTGTGGGTGTGCTAACCAGAGGTGGAGAAGGTATTCAGGTTCATTAAGTAAAAGTATTATTTTTAGTATTCTGCATTCTAAACCTTACTAAGGTAAAATGTATGTAAGTATTATAACAAAATGTTACTGCGGCATTAAACTTTTTACTGGTCTATTAACGGACAAGGTACGTTTTATCAGTCTGTTTTCTGGGAAAAATTGACACAAGCA
>NW_023339729.1:507753-511423 GCF_004916995.1 Morone saxatilis
CACAAGCAAGCAACACCAGACAAGCGTTTTTCGTCTTTGTCTAAAAACGAAAATAAAAGTTCAGCTCGTTTTCTCTTTTTTGGTTCTTACTTAACAAAACGAATTTTACACTAATATTTTTGTTTCGTCGGTGGGGGTCCTCTGAATTGGCTAGTGTGCGTATCTTGCCCCTGTTGCTCTTCAAAACTACAAATTGCTTCTTCTCGTTAATTTGATAATGTCGACAGAAAATAGACCTATAGTTGTATTAAATAGAGAGAAACAGACAGGAAAAGGACAATTGCCTTATCCATACTGCCCAGGACTGCTACTTAGAACACTGGGGGATTGCCAGTATTTACACTGGCAACACTAGTTTTCAGGCCTCAGACAAGGGGAGGAATGCTGACGGAGAGCAGTGTTGTGCCAGAAGAGTGGGGTGAGCAGTTAATGTAGCTTCTATGGACCTAGCTAATGGCAGAGGCAAAGAGACCAGAGAGGTTGACGGAGGAAGCTAATAGAGAGAAGGAGAGTGAAGCCACCGGACAATACTAGATCTCTGACTAGCTTTTAGTCATTGGTGAGAGCTTGGTGAAATAAAGGGCTGTAGACACACAGCAGGTGGCCTTCTTGCAGTTGGACTATTACGTTTTATTAGCTGGCTTGCTGTGTCTTGGGTTGTTGCGTTTGCTCGATGTTTGGCTGTGTTAGAAAGGTTGTCGACTTGCTAGTTTTTGATCATAAGTACTGTAATGATAATAAATGTACAGCGGCCCGTATTTACGACAGTGGTATTGCAGCTGGGGGCGCTGAATTGCCAATACCAAATCTTACATAGCATTACGTTTTTCATGTTGAATACCTTGTGCTTCTTGCGTCTTCTTTTGACAGGAAGTCCTCTTCCTGATATGCTAGCATGACATGATTGGTACCAGTCGATGTGTTAGGTCTAAGACCTTTATGCTGAATGAACATTTCTTATAATTAAATGTGCTTGGTTATGGTAACACTTACCTGTCATTATTTGTGCGTATGAGTTTTGGTAACAGCTGGTTGTGACAGTATGTGCTCAGATTCAACCAGTCTCTGTTCATCTAAAGGACATTTTTAAGTAAACACCTGTTTTGAGATTTCATCCGAAGTTCAATTATTGGTTCCTGATTAATAATAGTTAATTGTATTAATATCATATCTCTGATGTTTATTAGTAACCAAACCTACCCTACCAGATCCCAACAGTTACTAATAGGGTCCCAAAATCTTGCAAAAAAGTTGCTAAGTTGGCAACATTGTCAATGTTCTTGTTAAATTTTGTGTTATGTGTGACATGTTATGGCCAGCATTTAACTCTGTTTTAGGCACCATGGCTGCTGGATTGAGGCCGCTGATCTTGCTTGTGTTGCTGCTGTCTTGTTGGCAACTGACCACAGCCAAAGAAGGAAAATCCACAAAGAAGGGAAAGAAAGGCAAGCAAGTCGTCTGTCCATCGTAAGTAAATATACTGTATTAAGATATACAAATACATCTTCTTCATCTCACAATCTTTAGAATTTGTCATCATACTTCACCACAGTATCTAGATATTATTTCAGACACATGTGCGAGTACATTAAATATGTTGTACCTTTGTGCACAATGATAACAACACAATACTGAGCGCAAAAAAAGGAAGGAAATGTCGGGTTGTGGGTGAATGACCGGCTTCCCAGCTATGCAGAGTGGATATGAAGCCTCGGTTCCTCATGATCATACTATTTAAGACCAAGCAGGACTGATTAAGTTAGAGATATATTATGTAACATTTCCTCAGTAAAAAACAGAGTCAGAGAGAGAGCGATACCGTAATAGAAGCGGTCCCAAATAGATAAAGGTCACCTTTACTAGCCTAAAGTGTGGCTACACTTTTTGATAAATGAACGCTGGTCTCCATTAGAGGTCTGAAAGCCCATCGGGTCACCTGTTTGAGCGAGTTCTAAGAGATAGCTTAGATTATCTACACAAATTTAAATGTTAAACTTTTGGCAATATGGACATGCTACACATCATTAGATCAGTTAGATTCTCCACAATTCAATCGGTTAATTTTATGGAAACGATGAGCACCAAAGTATAATTCATTCAGATTTACTGCCATGGTAAACAAGAGAGACAAAAAAAAAGTGCTGACTCCCATCCTTTGAAGCGACCATAAAGTCTGTACCATATGGTATGTGTTCATTACGCAATTATTTATACTCCTTTAGTCTGTAAGGGTCCACCAATGAAAAGAATCAAAGGGTTTCATTAAAATGAATCCAAGTTATGAATATATGTGAAGTCTCTTGCTCGCTGTCTGTATGCTGGGTGGCGTAAATCTTCAGCTGCTGTAAAACGATGCTCACATTCAAGTGTCATGGCAGCGGCACAGAAAAAAAAGTATGACCAAAAATTCAAGCTGTTAGTTGTTAGATTTACTCAACAAAACTCAAGAGAGGCAAACCCATCTTTGCACGCCTGTCTCAAATACATGCCTTTCTCGGCAAGGGGCCACAACCTTGATCCCTAATCTGGGCACAACCACAATCCATGGGAACATGTAAGACAAGAAAGCACAAGGAGGAGGAGAAAGGACCTCAGTGCATCATGGGTTCCCCAGTAGCCTATAGCAGCATAACTAAGAGATGTTTCAGGGCTATAACTATAAGCTTTAGTTAGAAGAAGGCCTTCAAATGAGTTCTAATTTAGTTTAGATTTAGGATTTATTAATAGGCTGTAACAACATCTCCTCGGCCGGTGCCTGGATGAATAAAATAAGATAAGATAAGATAGACTTAATTGATCCCACACTGGGGAAATTCACTTGTTACAGCAGCTCCAGATACAAAATAAAATAGAAAAAAACAAAAGATATCAAGAAAAAATTTAATTATGGTTGTATGTATGAACATAATACGTCTTGGAAGGAGTGGATTTATTGAGACAAACATATTCTTCATGGCATGACCAGGTTTCAAAAAGAGAAAATAAATCAATATCATATTTAGATATGGGGATCATGACCCAGTTCTATAAGGACCCAGTTCCAAATTTCTCAAAACCCAAAAATCCATAAGGTCCAAGCTTGCAACCTGCTAGTCTCAAGACTTAACGTTATAAGACCCCTTGTTTTCAGCAGTAGCACCTAGTATTGGGCGAAATGTTAAAATATTCCAACCAGCCACCATCAGTTCAACAACAGGCTGATATATTTGCCCGTGTGTGCCCATCCTCACCACTCCAGTAGTTGTAGCTAAGAAGTGAGTGACGAGTTTGTTTGGTGCAACAGCTAAACAAATCAAGCGAGTGGCGAACTTTACTCACACTTTCTCTCTGTTTTGATGCAGTTTACTATGCCGGTAAAAAGGTTTGCTTGAATCTGTGATAATATACGATAGCCCTACTTTGGCTCTACAGCTGTTATTCCTCACTCAATCTTTGGCTCAAGCAAGCAAGGCTGAGCAGCAGCCTTTCTTTTTCTGAGGCAGACAATTAAATTAGCAACATAAAATGACAAAAAATCATTAAGAGAATCTGAAATATGCCACTGCTGATCCAAGATGGGATCATTTAGGGTTCTTTCTGTGAGATTTTGCTATTTGGTAAATGGAATGGTAAATGGACCTGTATATATATACCTTGTATAGCGCCTTTCAAGTCTTCCGACCACTCAAAG
>NW_023339729.1:511621-512602 GCF_004916995.1 Morone saxatilis
TCTGAGCCACAGCTGCCCCATTTTTTATATTTATCTATCTCTATCTGTATTATATCTCCTCGTACTTTTTTTAAGCTCAGCAAAAATAGTTTGTGCTTAGTAGTAGTAGTAGCAGTTCATGAAATCAATGTATTAAATGCACCTGACCCTATTTATACTCATTACATTTCCTTCTTTGTAGCAATGTCTCATGTATTGAGCATCTTTGGAAAGAGAAGGGAATAAAAAAATACTTTATCTGTAATTTTGTTCATATCCTATTTAACAGCCAGTTGTCCGCAGAAGATTTGGCCCAGGTTCCGGCTAACTCAACCTCCAACATCTTGAACCGTCTGATGGTCAGTTATGACCCAAGAATTAGGCCTAACTTTCAAGGTAATGTTACAGACTATACAGGTAGGTGATGACAGACATTTACATATTAGAAAGTGGACGAACTAGTATGTCTAAGTGTGCTCATCCAGTATCAGAATGTATTTTCTACACCAAAGGATGGATTATTCATTATGAATCTGTTTAAGACAGGCTTTAAACAATTTAAACATATCCTTTAAAGTTGCAGAAGTGATGTGAAAAGTGAAAAATTAGGTCTCTATGGCTCCCCTAGTGCTGCAATCCAGTGTGCAAATTTGACTTTGTCCATTGAAAACAACCAATCAGGGCCATATATTATATATAATATTATGCGGAAATTTTACATATTTTTGACGTAAGGCAGCATCAATTATAAAAAAATAAAAAATGTAATACATCCAATTTAAATACAGACTTTCAGGAGGAGGGTGGGTGGGTAATGCAGTAATTAACACCATCATTATAAAACGCATATCTACCTTTGGGAACTACATAATATGATTAATTCTTATCATGAAAGCCACCTTGGAGACAGGTCTAGAGTGAGGGTGTCGGAGGTGGCATGTTGTAACCATTTTAATTAATTTGTTGTGAAAGTTACCAACAGAATCTTTAAAGGTCCAGTGT
>NW_023339729.1:512617-513040 GCF_004916995.1 Morone saxatilis
TTGCATCTAGCAGTGTAGTTGCAGATTACTACCAGGCTACACAATGCACAAAAAACCCTAGCCGCTAACCCTATCTAGAATCAATGTTCGAGTTGTCCTTTCTGGTCTACTGTAGAAACATGGTGGTTTTGTGCATTTATAGATAAAAACGACTCATTCTAAGGTAACAAAAACATGATTCTATATATATATATATATATATATACACACACACACATATACACACAAAATAATCTGAAATATATTATTGTATTATTATAACTGCAAGGCAGAAATAAAAAAAAAAACATTTAATTAAAGATTTTAATGATATAGCTCCAACCGAAAATGTATCCAAACAAAAACAAATATAAATTAAAGTTGCAAGCAGCATTGGGCGGGACCTCGCACTCCACGCAACTCGGGGTGTTTGGGTGCCACGTC
>NW_023339729.1:513140-520487 GCF_004916995.1 Morone saxatilis
TGGATTCTCTCCACATAAATGCCAGAGAGCTTTTAATCTGAAATAGATACAGGAGGTTTTTTTTTCATATCTGCGACCAATATAGAAACTGTAGTCAAACATGTACATTGTATGGACAAAAGTATTCGGCCGCCATTGTTTTCAAATACATACTTTAATATGGAGTTGGTCCCCCTTTTGCAGCTATAACAGCTTCCACTCTTCTTGGAAGGCTTTCCACAAGATTTTGGAGTGTTTCTGTGGGAATTTGTGTCCATTCATTCTGTAGAGCATTTATAAGGTCAGGCACTGATGATCCCCAAAGGTGCCTTGATAAGAATGAGGTCAGGGCTCTGCGGGCCAGTCAAGTTCTTCCACACCAAACTCATCAAACCATGTCTTTATGGACCTTGCTTTGTGCGCTGGGGCACAGTCATGTTGGAACAGAAAAGGGCCTTCCCAAACTGTTGCCACAAAGTTGGAAGCATAACATTGTCCAAAATGTCTTGGTATGCTGAAGCATTAACATAGCCCTTCACTGGAGATAAGGGGCCTAGCCCAAACCCAGCCTCATACCATTATCCCTCTTTCACCAAACTTCATAGTTGGCACAATGAGGCAGGTAATGTTCTCCCGGCATTAGCCAAACCTAGACTCGACCATCTGACTACCAAACAGAGAAGCGTTATTCGTCACTCCACAGAACACAATTCCACTGCTCCACAGTCCAGTGACGATGCGCTTTACACCACTCCATTCAACGCTTGGCATTGGACTTGATGATGTAAGGCTTGCATGCAGCTGCTCAGCCATGGAAACCAATTCCATGAATAGTTTCCGGCTCACACTAATGCCAGTGGAAGTTCTGAACTCTTCAGCTATGGAAGCGGAGCGTTGGTGACTTTTACGAACCATGCGCCATAGCAGTCGTTGACCCCACTCTGTGATTTTACGTGGTCTTCCGCTTCGGGGCTGAGTTGCTGTTGTGCTTAAAAAATTTCTAATAATATCACTTACAGTTGACCGTGAAATTTCACGAACCGTCTTATAGCAAAGGTGGCATCCTATCACAGTCACAGAGCTCTTCAATCACAATGGCTAGGTGATTGACTTTATACACCAGGGGGAATGGTAAATGGACCTGTACTTGTATAGCGCCTTTCTAGTCTTCCGACCACTCAAAGCGCTTTTACACTACGTGCCACATTCCACCCTTTCACACACATTCACTCAGTGATGGCCATCGAACAGAAACTAACTCAATCATACACATTCAATTTTGGGGTTCAGTATCTTGCTCAAGGATACTTTTCGACACGTGGCAGGAGGAGCCGGGGATCGAACCAACAACCTTCTGATTGGGGACGACCCGCTCTGCCTCTGAGCCACAGCCGCCCAGGGAAGGTGTCTGATTGAAACACCTGAATTCAAGAATTAACAGGTGTGGCCAAATACTTGATGAATGAATGCTTTGCTCGCAGTTTAATTGCTTTTCAGCTGATTGCACTGGGGTTCATTTTATGAGTCAAATGCCTACCACGATTATTTAGCGACCAGCAGAATCAGCCTCAACTGTGTGCATGATAAATGGAACATTCTTGTTAACAAGAATTGTGATTGAAAGAAGAACCCCTGAACTTAAACAGACAAAACATAAAACGTGAAAAACTAAATATAATATTGGTGTACTTGTTTCTCGTCCCCAGTCACAAATAGGAACACGGTAACAACAAAACCACAAGAGTATCCACACATTAAGTGGATACAATACTAATCTAGCATGTTGGTCTGCTCTAATTTTAATTTATAGTTTTAGGTGTTAAGTAGTGCATATTTTAATTTCAATGAAAAACAGCCAAAGCAAAAGCTTGAGTGACAATCAAGTCATGTGCTTCATGTACATAATGATTTATTGTTTTTTAGATTAAAGTCTTTTTATTGTCATTTTCACATTATATTCTGCATTTTACATACATGAAATGAAACTTGTCCTCTGCATTTGACCCATTCTATATACGTTTAGGACCAGTACGCAGCTGTAGTGCCCGGGAGCAGTTAGGGGTTATGTGTCTTGTTCAAGGACACCTCAGCAGTGCACAGGAGGTGAAACTGGCACCTACCACCCTGAGCTACTGCCACCCACAATCAGGGGAGAGCGGAAACGCAGTCCCCCACCACCAGAAATTATGCAGTCGAGATTCCCACATTGGGGAATTCGCAAAGGTCAGCTCAACCGGAGTGCAATGGCTGAGCCTCGCCCTGGGTGAACACCTTCTTGATTATGGTTATCTCCCCTGCCAGGTAAGTATGTATAGATAATGAACCTTGTGCAACAAAGAATAACAACATATCTCCCCTCTTCTATCTACTGAGACAGCAATCAGAATAGAGATTAGTAAACACAATGATGAGCTATTTAAGGGGAATGTCATTTCTCCAAGCCATATATATTATCTTTTTCAAATGTGGCACTATAATCACATTCGTCAAGGGGTGACAGTTTTTCATGGAACTTTAATCAATCACAATGCTAGTACATATGTAATTTGATCTAATACCATATTATAATATCAACAAAACAAAAGTTAACATTTGAATATCAAATGTATGGGAATGTGTTACATTAAACATAGTATCATGCCTGCCCAGAGACCAAAAGTACCCATCCCAGCCACGGTCTGCTCACCATGCTGCCATCTGGCAAGAGATACAGAAGTCCACTGCTGTACCACCAAACTGAAGAACAACTTCTTCACTCAGGCTGAGACTTCTTAATACACCTTCAGCACACCATCATATGTTTTATCTTTTTCTTATTAATCACATTTATTTAATATACTTTTTATATATATTTTTGTTTTTATAGGCAACATAACCTTGTAACCTTGTTTGTTTTGTAGTGGTAGCTGTAACTTCGTTATTTGCTACAATCATGCTTAATGTAGTGCCAGTGTTAATGTTTTAGTTATATTATATAATTAATAAATACTAACCTGTTCCTTGGTAGTACTTTGTGCAGTTTCCATATTTTATGTCCTCTTGTTTGATGTCGAACTGAGGAAGGGCAATCTCATCCATCTGAACTGGGTCAGACTGCCACATGAACACGAGATCACTTGTGGTATAGCCAACTAAAACATAAAAATGAAAATATTTATATATATATATTTTATTATTTAATAATGAAATATTTTTTTTAACTCATTGTTTTTTCCATTTTTCAATTTCTGCAAACTAATGACACACCTTCAATAAGATTCTTAGGGTATACTTTATATATTATTAATACATATTAAATATATTATTATATCACATAACGGTAACTTAAGTCAATTAAAATAACTTCATATTTTGCTAAATAAAAATAAATAATAAAACAGTTTTTATTTAAAAAATGTAGCAATGATCATGTTTAGTTTCTGGAGAAGAGTGAGCAGCCTACACTGAAGTGGACAAGATCTAAATTCTAAATGTATTTTAAAACAATAAAATTTGTCTTTTGCTAAAATATATATATTTTTTTTATCACTATTAACACAATGACAAGCTGTTTAATCAAGAAAACAATTTTGCTAATCCATCATCTAGATGGATTAGCTAGACCCCTGCAACCATGCCACACTGTTCATCAGCTCTATTTTCAACACTGTCCAACCTCATCTAATGATCGAGAAGTAAATATCCCTCTACCACTAATCAGTGGATCTACTACTGGATCCACAATAAAGCACAGGTAACAGTCTTAGCTGCACTAATCAATATACTAACAGTGGATCAGAGGTCAACATGGGATGTAAATGGTAAATTGTGAATGGACTGTACTTATATTGTGCTTTTCTAGTCTTCAGACCACTCAAACCGCTGTACACAGCTGTACATGCGACATCCACCCATTCAAACACATTCATACAGTCAGAAGCTAATGCACATTCATACACCAATACACAGCATCAGGAGCAATTTGGAGTTTAGTATCTTGCTCAAAGAAACTTCGACATGCAGCGGTAGGAGCAATATCAAGAATCAGAAGTCGAAAAAGGATACATGATTTTCTTCCCTTTATTATAAAAAACTTGCAAATAATAAAGCAAGATTAAAAATAATCTGACTGCTATGCCTTCCTTAATTTCTTACATTCTTTCACCTGTAAAGCCTTTGTTTAGTCTCAGGCAGCTGCTAGGTTTATGTTTTCAAAAATCTGTAATCAAGTTATCAGATGTACTTGTGCTGACTTGTAGAATAATAGTTGACTTTAAGAAGAAGATACACTTTATTGATCCCCTAGGGGGAAATTGTTTTTTTTCACTCTTTTTTTTTTTATATCACAGCACACCACACACACCCACACACACACAGGCTGAAATGCACACTTCATGCACATGTGGACATGTACACAAAATACATGCCACACTCACCCCATTCGCACACATTCATACACATGCTGCCATGCAAGGTGCCAACTGCTCACCAGAACAGAAACTAAGCATTCACACACACAATTTGGGGTTTTATTATCAGTATTTTGCTCAAGAACACTTCGACCAAATCGCCAACATTCCAATTAGTGGATGACCCGCTCTACCTCTGAGCCACAGCTGCCCTTGTCAAATGTTGGTTCACTGCCTGTAATTATCCACTATTGTGTGTGTGTGTACTTATACTCACAGCTCTCCAGCTGCATCTTACACAACTGTGTGTCCATTGGGAAGAGTGTAAGATCCAAGGGACAAGACAGTGTCACCGAAAGCCTACACACAGAAACACATACACAGACACAGATACACAGTTCATCAGGGGAAAGATGTTCTATTTTAAATGTATCACTTGTTTTCTCTTAAAATAATCTGTTTCTATACTGTCTTCCAGTTCCAGCAATAGCGACAGGGGAGGCAGGAAACGGAAGAAGATGATCAAGTTAATTTGTAAGTAACTGTTAACGTTATACATCATCCATCGTATTTGCCAGTATTTGTTTTAGTGAAGTTGGAAGCTATTTATTCTGTGTTTAGAACAATGAGACTGTGTAATATTACACTGTGTTGAAATAAAATGTTCAGTCTCCTTACTGGTTGTTCCGAATCATTACTGCTTTTTCCATTATCATTTAACAGGCGTCTGTTAATATATATATTCAAATAATTAAATAAATATCATAAACGTGCTAGAACTAGTTGACTATTGCCTAATGACTACTAGTTGACCAGGAAAATCTTTAGTTGGGGGCAGCATTAGAAAGCATTTCAAATCATTTACCACAAAATTAGAATGTTTCTTATTCTAAGCTAGTTTTTCCCAACACCACTCTAACTTGATCTCTTTAGCCTTAAGACAAACAGTCAACAGCACTGAGCCGCTCTGTGAGGCTTACCTTGGGCACGCTGAGCTAAATGCAAATGTCGGCATGCTAATATTCTCACAATGACAATGCTTAAATGTTAAGCAGGGTAAATGTTTACCATGTTTACCATCTGAAGCACACTAGCATGCTAACATCTGCTAGCAATAATAGAGACTTAGACTTAGACTTCACTTTATTGATCCCTTTGGGATAACTCCCTCAAGGAAATTGAATGTCAATGTGACTTTGATTCATTTTGTAAGTATTATATAGTCATGTACATTGCCTTTAAGTTCTGGTCTGCTTCGTTTTCACACTGACTAATTAAAACAAACCAAGAGCTGTAAACTTGAAATTATATTATTATTATTATAACTTATTATAAAGAAAAAAAGGAAAAAAAAGAAGAGTTTGTCCACACCTCATACTGATCAAGACATCTCCGTTACGGAAGATAAAGAGCAGAATGTTGTCCTGTGTGACATCATGGAAGTTTGCATTTTTCTCATTGGCAAAGAAAAGGTCTGGTTTCCACAAACACTGGAACATGTTGGGGTCAATAGTCAGTGCCTCACTCTTAAAGTCAGTAGGAAGTCGTAGGCGAGGGTCATTCCATCTCTGACGAAGAAATATGTTCACTCTGTAGTCCTTTAGAAAGAGAAATATTGTATTAAAAAAAGTTTCCAGGTCTATATCCAGATATATAATTATCATAACATATCATATCATTCCAGCATAGTGCTATTACTGTGTATTACTACTAATATTAATATAACCATGAGCTATACAGACATACATTTGAAACTGAAGAAACTAAGAAAATAACATGTTTTTGTTGTGTGTGTCACCATAGTAGTTTCCTGGATGGACCCAAAGCTGTTAATGAAGATGTTCACCCTGGACTCAACTGGGATACCTGAAGGACAAACACAACACTAAGTCAGGGAAATTAAATTATGTTAGACAATGTTAGGGTCATAACATGTAAATACTATATACGAATATATGCCACACTTACGAACAATATTGGCTACGTATAGTTTTCATTAACATGTTACCTGCTCTTATGGTTCACTGAACATTTCAAGTCTGCACTGAAGTGTGTTGTACAATCTCAATGCAGGGTAACATCACATCACATCCCAGGCCACAGTTCTCTAGTTGGTTTGCCTAACATCATACTGTAAGGTCTGCTACAAGTGCGGTGTAACCGCAGCAATGTCATTGATGTAAACACAGAGCCTGCCTCCTTTGGTCCTGCACTCTGTTGGCTCAGAACATGGCCGAGTGCTTAAACCGCCCACACCAGACGTTAGCCGGGAACAGCATTAAGTCAAGCTCGGCCAGCGTGGACAGTGTGGAGGCAGTGACGAAGCCATCACAGACAACCCCTCTCATACTCTCTACGCTGAGCTGAGGCAGCTGAGGAGCACTTTCAGCCAAAGACTCATCCAGCCCTGTGCCTAAAAGCGCTTGGGAGACTAATTTGTGCCATCAGTCGTCCGACTCCACAACGCCACAAATCATCTTTTTTTTTTGCAAAATCCCTTGAAACATTGCACATTTACAATTATACACAGGCTTATCATATTCCACTTTATTGTATATAATGTATATATTTTTTAGTGATGGGAATTGATAAGAATTTAACGATTCCGATTCCATTATTGATAATGCTTATCGATCCAATTCCTTATCGATTCTCCTATCGATTCTCATTGGGTGAGGGANNNGGGAATAAGTACAAATTTGTTTGTTTGTATTAACTCACTTTAATATCTGATCAGAAGACACATCACAGAGCATACACAAATTATGTGTAGCAGCCTCAGAACAAACAAACCTAAAAGTAGGTGAGCTACTTCTCAAAGTAAAGTCCAGGACCCATAGCCTAGCGCAGTGTTTCTCAACCAGTATGCCATGGCACGCTAGTGTGTGCCTTGACAGGGCCTGTCCTGCCTGTGTAACGGAGTAGAATAGACTTGGTTTAATTATGGCAAAAGTGGGGCAACAGTGCCATCTATTGGCAC